>NW_011965044.1:0-5529 GCF_000949405.1 Vollenhovia emeryi
GTGATGGTACTAGTAAAATAAATACTAGATGCGTCTAATTCCTGACGGTACTGACAAAATGTAAAATATGTCATATGCGTCAATTCCGACGGTAGTGACAAGATGAAAAAATGCCACATGCGTCAATTATGTGATGGTACTAGTAAAATAAATACTAGATGCATCTTATTTCTGACGGTACTGATAAAATGTAAACTATGTCATATGCATCAATTCCGACGGTAGTGACAAGATGAAAAAATGTCAGATGCGTCAATTATGTGATGGTACTAGTAAAATAAATACTAGATGCGTCTTATTTCTGACGGTACTGACCAAATGTAAAATATGTCATATGCGTCAATTCCAAGGCAGCAGTTAAGAAGAAGTTGGAGGTCTGCCCTCCAATTTCTTCTTTACTGCTGCCGAAAACGACATCTAACGTAGAACTTAGAACTAAAAATAATCGATAATTGACGCGATCTCCTATCTTATCGACACTAATCGAGTTCGCCAGCGGCTTTAGCATCCCCTTAAATTGTATATCAGCGGATCAGCGGGCGTTGGAAAAAGCACATTGATCAACGCAATTTATAATTTATTATTAAATTATTTCGAGGGTATACCTGGTGAAAAGAACAATGCAGTGAAAATTTTAATATGCGCACCTTCAGGAAAAGCAGCATTTTTGATAGGTGGCGTAACGTTACACACTGCTTTTGCATTACCGATAAATCAGTATGCAGGACAAATGCCAGAACTATCTGCCGACGTGGCAAATACTATTCGAGAAAAATTATTTGAATTAAAGTTGTTAATTATAGATGAAATATCGATGGTGGGTAGTACAATGTTTACTCGAATAGATACTAGACTAAGACAGATAATGGGTCGTGATAGAAGCTTTGGAGGAGTTTCTGTTCTTATGGTTGGTGATCTTTATCAATTACCACCGGTTATGGATACTGCAATTTATTCCTGTCCGAAATCGTGCATGTTGAGCGTATTTTCTGAAAATGTTCTATGGAATCAATTTGAATTTTTTGAGTTAACAGAAATAATGAGACAAAGGGAAGATAAAAGTTTTATTGAAGCTCTTAACAACATTGCTAGAGGAACAATGTCTGAAAAGGATATTGCTTTAATCAAGTCGAGAGAATCGACAGAGGAATACGTCCCTAAAGATGCAATCAGATTATATTCTGATAATCGCTCAGTTGATAATTTTAACAAATTAGAAATAGATCGCAAAGATGGCATAGCTTATGAATATAAAGCCAAAGATACAATTTTATGAAAAGTCAATAGTAAGTTGCGAAACAAATTACTTACATCAATAAAAAATAAAAAAGAACAGAATGTTGTGGCTTGGCTTACAAATTATTAATAAAAATAGGTATTAAATATATGGTAGTTACTAATATATGTAGATGTTGAGGATGGATTAGTTAACGGAGCATGTGGCATATTAAGGAAAATAACGTTTAAACAAGGTACAGAAGAACCAATTCTAATATGGCTAGATTTCAATAATAATCGAATTGGTATGGAACAACGAAGACCATACGTGAATTATATCAATAATAATTCCATTGAAATGTGTTTGGTTCCTATATCACCAGTCACTGTTGTATTGAACGTTAATGAAAGAATGGGGTATCAAATTGTAAGAAAACAATTTCCAATCACGCCTGCCGAAGCTTTGACAATCCATAAAAGCCAAGGTCAAACATACGAAAAAGTATGTATAGATTTGAGAAACAATTATCGTATGACGAGGTCAATGATGTACGTAGCTTTAAGCAGAGTGAAAAAATTATTAGATTTATATATTCTTGGAAGTTTTACACCTCCAAAAAAACCATCGACAGAAAATCCTTTAGCGCTAGAAATGAAACGCCTAAATGTAGAGAAATGTCTAAAATTGTCATATTCAAAAACTATAAAAGGTAATCGAATGAAATATTTCAGAATGTACGATCATTGAATAAAAATCTTATCAATATCTCTTGTGATAAATGGTACAAACAGGCAGATTTGTTAATTTTTGCAGAAACACAAACGATATCAACAGATATTTTGAGAATTGAAGGATTTATTATTATTTTCCGATCTGATAATTACGATAAACGTAAATCAAGAGGAATAATATGCTACATTAGAAAAGAATTGAACGCAATTATTAATAAACATATACAAAAAAATGAAATTATAAATGAACCACAACGTCATATTGACTTGATACTTATAACCATAAATGACCTGGAGATTATTACCGGTTATAAGTCTCCAAAAGTATCTAAAAATATGTTTAAGGAAGAATTGAGTAATATTTTAAGCCATTCTGTAGGCAGGGAAAGGATTATAATTGGTGATTTTAATTATGATTCATATAATGAGGGAGGATTTTTAGAAGAATATTTAAATAAATTACAGTTTAAACGTGCTATTTGCACACAAATATCAACTACAAGATTCAATACGCAAATAGGTGTAATATTCATATGTAAGAAAATATTAAATTATAGTGCTGGAGTATACGAAACTTATTTCTCAGATCATAAGCCTATTTTTATAGGATTAAACAAGCGAAGCAAGTCCCCAATATCAAGTATCGAAAAAATCAAGGAAGATAGTTCGATAAACATAAACATAAACAATGCTAAAAAATACTTAATCAATGAGATTTCGGAACATACTGATAAGACATTTAAAATCGTTAATAACGAATGTATAATATTAAAGAACGAAAATGAAATCAAAGAGGAGAAATCAGTGACTACTCTAGAAGGTAGGTTCGGGGTTTTCTCTAAAGATACAAAAAAAAATATATAATAAAATTAATTGCAAAACATTTCCTGATAAATGTATAAATACAGTAAATATTTATGCTCCCTCAGAAACTGTAGAAGAGAATGTATTAAAAGAAAATTCATGGCTGGATGATAGACCTTTAAATGAAATAATGAAAATAATCGAAAATAACACTTTATTTAAACATGTAGATCTATTATTTATAACTCAATTACAATGGGTTAATTCAATTTATACTCCCGATGTTCAGATTGTTGGTGGTTCTCAAGCGAGAAACCACTGGCACTGTATTTATTATGATGGTGTTAAGCTACATATATATGATAGTTTATACTTTGCAATACACTCTTATGAAGATCTAACATCATTTGAACGAAATTACATCACAAAGCGATATCCTAATCTGACTGAGAACAATATAATATTTGAAAGAGTTACCAAACAGCCAGACCTATCATCTTGTGGGATATTTGCAGCAGCATTTGCTGTAACAATAGCATTGGGTGAAAATCCATCTAGTAAAAAATATTCATTAGATATGCAAATAATGCGTAGGCATTTTCTAAGGATCATTAATGAGAAAATTTTAACACCTTTCCCAGAAGAGTAATCTTGAATATTTAATTATCAAAAATAAAAATATAAATACGAGAAAAGAAATCAAGTTCTACTGTTACGTAATTTATTTTTGTGAAAATGCGGAGAAGAAAAAATGCATTCTGCACTATGCGCAGTGGGTATTATAAAAAATGCATTCTGCGCTTTACGCAGTGAGAATTATGAAAATCCATTCTGCGCTTTACGCAGTGAGTATTATTAAAATGCATTCTGCTCTGAGGTAAGTGAGTATTATGAAAATGCATTCTGCAATGAATGCAGTGAGTATCATGAAAATGCATTCTGCGTTTTACGCAGTGATTACTCTGAAAATGGATTCTGCGTTAAACGCAGTGATTACTATGAAAATTAATTGTGTGATTAAGGAGAATTATGGGTTCTTTAATTTGCTTTCGAGCGTACAATGATAAACAAGAAACGGGAGATTTCTAGCTTTAGACATCATAGTTAGATTATTTACTATAGAGAGTAGTATAATAGGGCTACAGGCGAAGGTCTACTATAAAAACCTAACGCGCCATTAGGTGGTACCTCAAGGGTGGTGTGGAAATTCACCATTCTAATATTAAAAGGTGAAATTTGAAAATTTGGCGGCAATATCATTGTAGAAAGTTGGCTATTTAAATTTGGCTTCATGATAAACGAGGTACAGTGAGTTAATAAGCAAATTATTAATTTCCAGATTTTTTTAAAATGGATGTGGTTGGTGTAACTATCGCAAATTTTCTCTGATAAAGATTTAAAAAAATTCAAAACAAAATAACTAAAGAAATAATTAATCATATTTTAATGAATTATATTTGAAATTTCATTTTAAAAATCTTAGGAACGATATAATATATAATTAGGAATAAAGTACATTAAAGTAAAGTGAAGTGTGAAAATTAAAAATTTGCACATGGCTTCCTCATAGAGGAAGGTTTAGGAGCGAAATGTAATTTTTTTCGATATTTCTTGAAAGTTTGCAAATTATAAAGTTGGACAATTCTTCCTTATTATTGAAGCGTGCAAATTTGAAATTTGGAAATTTTTTAGATGTTTCTAGAAAGTCTGGAAAATAGAAATTTGCAGATTGCTTCCTCATCAATGAGGCGTGAAAATTAAATATTTTCAGTTTTTTAAATTTATCTTGAAAGGGTTGAAATTATAAATTTGAAAAATGGAACCTCAAAATTTAAGCTAGCGAATGTGAATTTTGCACAATTCTTCCTCATCATTAAAGTAGGCAAATTAGAAACTAGAACATTGCTTGAACTGTGATGGCTTCCTCATAGAGGAAGCTATAGGAGAGAAATCAAACTTTTTCCAAAGTTTCTTGAAATTGTGCAAATTATAAATTTGCATATTGCTTCCTCATCATTAAATCGTGCGAATTAGAAATTTGAACATTTCTAACAAATCATTAAAGTAGACAAATTAGAAATTTGCACGTTGCTTCAATTATTATGGCTTCTTCAAAGAGGAAGCTTTAGAGTGAAATCTAACTTTATTAAGATGTTTCTTGAAAGTATTGAAATTAATCTTATTTCGCTCCTAAAGCTTCCTCTATGAGGAAGCCATAACAATGGAAGCAATGTGCAAATTTTTAGTTAGAAAAAAAAGTAAAGTATGCAAATAAAAAATTTGCAAGTGGCTTCGTCATAGAGGAAGCTTTAGGAGCGAAATAAGATTAATTTCAATACTTTCAAGAAACATCTTAATAAAGTTAGATTTCACTCCTAAAGCTTCCTCTTTGAAGAAGCCATAATAATTGAAGCAACGTGCAAATTTCTAATTTGTCTATTTTAATGATTTGTTAGAAATGTTCAAATTTCTAATTCGCACGATTTAATGATGAGGAAGCAATATGCAAATTTATAATTTGCACAATTTCAAGAAACTTTGGAAAAAGTTTGATTTCTCTCCTATAGCTTCCTCTATGAGGAAGCCATCACAGTTCAAGCAATGTTCTAGTTTCTAATTTTTTTCTACAATGCTCAACGAAGCAGTACATATCGAGTAAAGCTAATCCAATCGGCGTTCTCCTTTAGACGGAAGCACGTCAGTGAGCCGCGCGCCTGGTAGTGTGCGTGAGCGCTCCGCCGCATCGCGCCGCTAACATTGCTATATTCGCACTGC
>NW_011965045.1:0-5530 GCF_000949405.1 Vollenhovia emeryi
AATATGTAGATAAGATAGGTTTCACATTTTATTCAATTCGGCAATGCCTAATGGAAACTATGTTGATACAAACGCGAAATTTATTAACAAATCTAGTAACAAACTTTTTTTCTTCGTGGCGTGGTCAAAGCAAACTTAACCAGATTCAAAGCTTTCCTGGATACTTATGAGACCGAAAGAGATTACAATACATTAAAAATTCGGTTTGAAAAAGCAAGGGATTGGTTAACAGAATTCGAAAACGTACACATGGAAATAGAGATTGCAGAGGATAGCAACGACGACGATTCTAAGCTAATATTCGAGGAAAATTACTCAGCAGATAGCGAGAGCACAGCAGTTGTTGAATGAGAGAGAGGAGAGTATAGCATCGAGCCGTAATACAAACAGTGATGCGAATGGTGATGCGAATCTTTGTGCAATATTGAGACAGTTAACAAGCATGAATGCAAACGACACGGGGGTTAAACTTCCTACCATAACACTACCGAAGTTTGATGGTAGATATGAAGACTGGTTGAGCTTTGAGGATTCGTTTAAAACTTTAGTTCATAGTAACGTAAAAATACAAGCAGTGCAAAAGTTCAACTATCTTAAGTCATGTTTGGTCGGCAACGCGACTCAAAGCATACAGTCATTGGCAGCAACAGCAGAGAACTATGAAATAGCATGGAATCTATTGAAAGAGAGATACAGCAACAAGCGCATCATCATTCAGAGTCACGTAAAGGCACTGTTTGAATTACAGGCGATCATGAAAGAGTCAGCGTCAAGCTTGAATACACTAATTGATACAGCGCGCTCAGGCATATCCAAGCATTAAGAAATCTCGAGCAACCGGTAGAAGGCTGGGATATGTTACTTCTGCACTTAATCGGCGCTAAAGTAGATAAAAGGACACGCGTCGAATGGGAAAAGACTTTAGAGGGAAATGAAGTCCCTACGCTAGAGCAATACTTTAAATTTCTGCGTAATAGATGTCACATATTAGAGGCTATTCCCAACGATGCACTGAATCGCGAAAATGCGTCAAATAGCAAGACGTTGAGTTCAAACAAGACAGCTCCCAGCAAAGCGAAGCAAGTCTTGCTTGAAACACAAGCAAAGGTTGAGTGTCATGTTTGTGGAGGCAACCACAAAATACAGCAGTGTCCAAAGTTTGAAGCCATGAGTTTAAATGAAAGGTCAGAGGCCAGAAAGAGGGCAGGTCTCTGTTTCAACTGCTTTAGACCTAATCATAGAATAAACGAATGTAAGGCTAGTAGATGCAAAAAATGCGAAAGAAAACACAATAAAATGTTACATACGGTCAAGGAAGGTGACGCGATACAAGCGGTTGAGGCAGGGACAGACCCTAAAACAGCGCAAGCTGCAGCGAAAGGCACCACTCAAAGTTTGAGCTCAACGTTAAAGAGGCCAACACAGATAGTTTTATCCACAGCCGTAGTAAGCGTCATGGATGCTGCCGGTCATTATCAGTCGTGTAGAGTTGTTCTAGATGCCGGATCGCAAGCCAATTTTATAGCCGACACTTGTTGTAGTAAGTTAAAGCTACATAAAAAGACGATAGACACCCCTATTAGCGGAATCGGAGATAGGATTTCTCATATCAAATATTCAACAAGAGTAACTATCAAATCTAGAAGCGATTCTCTTGTACTATCCCTCGATTGTTTAGTAATTCCAAGGATAACGGAGATGCTACCGAGCAGCGTAATCGATCGAAAGGCACTAGATATTCCGGAGAATATCATTCTTGCGGATCCGACATTTGACCAACCAAACCACGTAGATATACTTAGCAGAATACTTTTACCATTTGTTATGCGTAGGACAAATCAAATTGAAAGTAGGTACAATGCTGCAACAAACTCGATTAGGCTGGGTGGTAGTTGGCAAAATTTATTCGCCTAACGCTGTAGCAACTAAACTATGCCATCTCTCTAGAAGTACATTGGAGGAGGCAGTAAGGAAGTTTTGGGAAACAGAGGAGCTACCACCGAGAAGAGTACTCTCACCGGAAGAAGAGGAGTGTGGAAAACACTACGAGCAAAATGTTATAAGGCTTTCTTCAGGACACTACGCAGTGAAGTTACCTTTCAATGACAAGAAGAATAGATTAGATGAGTCGTACGGGCTAGCTCTAAAAAGACTGCAAGGATTAGAAAGAAGGTTGAGTGCAGACGCTAAGTTATACGAAGAATATCGGAGTTTCCTTAAAGAATATGAAGCCCTGGGACATATGTCTCGGATAGAGAACGCAAGTATTCAAGAGAGCTATTTTCTTCCTCATCATGCAGTACTGAAGGATAGCAGCAACACTACGCGAGTGAGAGTGGTGTTTGACGCTTCAGCGAGAACTACTACTGGGCTTTCGCTGAACGATACTCTACTTACAGGTCCTGTGTTGCAGCGAGACCTCTTCTCTGTGGTTACACGGTTTCGCCTGCACAACATAGTCTTTACAGCAGATATAGAGAAAATGTTCAGACAGGTGTATATACAGGAGGATGATCGTCGTTTTCAAAGGATACTATGGAGAGACAACCCACAAGAGGCTGTTAAAACATATCAATTGAATACCGTAACCTACGGGATGTCCTCGTCATCATATCTAGCAACGCGTACGGTACAACAGGTCGCTGAGGACGAGCAACAACGTTATCCAGGAGTGGCAGAAATAGTAAAGCAAGATATGTACATGGACGATCTTCTGACAGGAGCAAGCACGTTGGAGTGAGCGCAAGAGTTGAGGACTCAGATTGCAAGCCTTTTGAAGAGAGGAGGCTTCCACCTTCGGAAGTGGGCCTCAAATCATCCGCGGTTCGGCGAAGGAACTTACAACGGGGAGGAAGAACACGTAAGTTTAGACTTTGCCGATACACATAAGACGCTAGGAGTTCTTTGGAACCAACAGCAGGATTGCCTACTATATCGAGTCAACATACGGCCACAGGGATGCGAAGTAACCAAGCGAACCATATTGGCACAAGTCGCATCTTTGTACGATCCTCTAGGGCTGCTAGGCCCGATTATAGTCAAGGCTAAAATACTGCTCCAAACCCTATGGAAGCTAAAAGTGGATTGGGACGAGCAAGTTCCAGCAGAAATCTGCGATCAATGGAAGGCATATCTAAACAGCTTAGAAGAATTAAACAACATCACATTTCCACGACAAGTCTGTGCAACACAAGTTGCAAGTCTACAGTTACACGGGTTTGCAGATGCAAGTGAGGCCGCATACGGAGCTTGTTTGTACATTAGATCAACAAGGTTCAACCAGACGTATCACATAGCACTGGTCTGCTCTAGATCAAGGATAGCACCACTGAAGAAACTAACATTGCCAAGGTTAGAGCTATGTGCCGCCTTGTTGGCACAACTTTGTCAAACCGTGTTGAAAGCGTTCGGCATATCGTTTGACAGAGTCATCTTGTGGTCAGATTCAACTGTAGCTTTACATTGGATTCAGACGCAGCCACATCGCTTAAAAACGTTTGTTGCGAACCGTGTCGCCGCAATTCAAGATATCAACAACAGAGAAGAATGGAGACACGTAGCATCGTGCGACAATCCGGCAGACCTGGTTTCGAGAGGAGCTCTGCCTGCGAGTCTAATCAGCAATCCGTTATGGAAGACCGGTCCGGAATGGCTCACAGAACACGAGACCAAATGGCCCAAGCTCGACTCAAACTTACTGGAGACTCCGGAGGAAAGAAAGACAACTGTTCTGAAGGCGGAGAGGAGGTTCGACATACTGCGACAATTTTCAAGGGTTTCTGTACTTCACAGGGTGATGGCATGGTGTTGCAGATTTACGAACAATTGTCTTGGGAAGGGCAAGGCAAGAGGTAATCTAACGAATTTAGAGTTGAAGCAAGCAATGACGAAGATAATCAAACTCGTCCAACTCGAGTCTTTTGCGAGCGAGATTAAAGAGCTAAACGCGGGTAGATTGCTCAAAAATAGTAGTAAGATAGCTTCTTTACATCCATTTGTGGATGCTAGTGGAGTTCTGCGAGTAGGAGGAAGGCTAGCGCATGCAGACCTGAAATATTAGCAAAGGCATCAAATCATTTTGCCACAAAGACATCACGTAACCGAGTTAATCATTAGGAATGCTCATCTTTCATTGCTGCATGCTGGGCCTCAAGCAACGCTGTATTACATTAGACAAAAGTATTGGCCAGTACACGCGAGGAGTCGTATAAAGCAGATCATTCACGAATGTGTGGTATGTTTTAAAGCGAAGCCAAGAATGTTAGAATACAAAATGGGTGATCTTCCCAAGGAAAGATCAAGGTTTATTCGCCCTTTCGCGAACTCAGGTGTTGACTACTGCGGTCCCTTTTTGATCAAAGAGAAAAAGGAAAGAAATAGAAATAAAGTAAAGGTTTACGTATCCATCTTCGTGTGCCTGTCAACAAAGGCGGTGCATTTAGAGTTGGTGAGTGACTTAAAATCTTACTTAAATTATTTAACCACCGAGGCGTTTCTTGCAGTTTTAAGGAGATTTTTCAGCCGCAGGGGCAAGGCAAATCTTTTAATGTCTGATAATGCCACTAACTTTGTTGGTGCAAGAAACGAGTTACGAGATTTAGGCAAATTTATTAACACTAATAAAACTGCGATAGTGCATCGGTTGAGTGAACAGGGGGTAGACTGGAAATTCATACCCCCGCGGGCGCATCATTTTGGAGGATTGTGGGAAGCAGCAGTGCGTTCCTTTAAATATCACTTGTACCGCGTAAGTAAGCACACTTTATTTACATTTGAGCAGTTCAATACGTTAATCATAGAGATAGAGGCCATCTTGAACTCCAGACCTTTGACACCTTTGTCCACCGAACCGGGTGATCTGGCTGTATTGTCTCCGGGTCATTTTTTAATTGGAGATTCTCTTTTATCTGTTCCCGAAGCCGATTTCACTGATACTCCCAGCAATAGGCTTGCTCACTGGCAACATATTCAGAAACTAAAACGCGACTTCTGGGTCAGATGGAATAAAGAGTATCTGACCGAATTGACACAGCGCACTGTAAAAAGTAGGGAGCGATCTCCCGAGTTGCAAGTAGGCGATTTAGTTATATTAAGGGAAATTAACGCGCCACCTTTGTATTGGCCTACAGGGCGAGTTGTAAAATTGTATCCGGGTAATGACGACATTGTCCGAGTAATAGAGGTGAAAACAGCTAATGGCATCTACAAGCGTGCGGTAAAAAATGTAGCACTCTTGCCTATACAACGCAATTAATTGTAGTCGAACGCGAGGTTCAACGGCGGGGAGTATGTACAGGAGTTCAATTAACGCGCATCCTCTAAGTTGGCAGTACGAACTAGAAACCTATAGCGACACAGCGGCCGTGAGATTGGCACGAGAACTTCCCATTTTTCTTTTCTTTTCCGGGCTCGACGCCCAATCTCTCTCTCTGCGGCTGGCCAGCAAAGCGTGCGGACGTGCGATTGCGAGTAGCGAGTAAGAGCATGTAAGATTAGTTTATAAGAATAAAGGAACAAGAGTTTTGTATCC
>NW_011965046.1:0-5531 GCF_000949405.1 Vollenhovia emeryi
AGTTGCTATTCTTTTCATCGGTGTTTTATTATTAACTCGATTATTTTTCCAATAAAATCTTTAGGTTGATTTTTTAAGAAATATAACATTTTTTAATAAAAAACTAATGCTAAAGCAACTAGTTTGTATAAATATCCGCTGTTTTATTTGGCGCAATTTGTTGATATCATTACTTTTGTAGAGAAGATAGTTTTGTAGAGAAGATATTTTTGTAGAGACGATATTTTTGTACAGAAGATTTTTGTGGAGACACTATTTTTGTAAAGAAGATACTTTTGCAGTAAAGATATTTTTGTAGAGATTATACTTTTGCAAAAAAGATAGAGTAACAAAATATATGTAAGTTTGTCGCTACCGTCACACAAACTTAGCCACCCGTGCGACTCATAATTCAAATGAGCCGCTACGGGAGGCGAAGCCAAACCGTCACGACCGCGCTTGCCTTCCTCGTCCGCAGTCGAGTCAGTCAGCTACAAGCGCTCAAGACATTCGCATCTAATCTGATCTAGATTACCAGCGTTAAGATATTATAATTCTTTTATTGCGTCCTAACTGTTGTATTGGATCATAGACCCCTAAGCCGACATAATTGTTGATTCAGGTAATTGACTATTGAATGTTATGTTAGTTCTATGTTATAATTTTGGTAAACGCCAGTTAACGTTATGAATTACAGTTCTATACTACATCAACTTGTGTCTGAACCCGGATTATTTGACATAATTCCTACCCATCATAAGTTCAAACTAAAGT
This sequence comes from Vollenhovia emeryi, assembly GCF_000949405.1. NCBI lineage: Eukaryota > Metazoa > Arthropoda > Insecta > Hymenoptera > Formicidae > Vollenhovia > Vollenhovia emeryi. The sequence continues at coordinate 754 of NW_011965046.1, forward strand.
TAGGTTTGCAACTTACAAATCAACAATTAAGATGGAAGATGTCAAGGCCAAATTCCGCTTAGCTTCCGAAGCTTGGGAGGTCAAGACGACTGTGATAAAGCAGGGGTGGGCAAAATGCTGCCCGCGGGCAACGGGCGCCCGCGGGCGCCCGCGGGCGCCCGCGGGCATACCCGCGGGCATGCCCCCACTCCAATCATCGCCCCACCACGTCTCAATCATATTCGGAACTATACTTCTAAAGCGCGACGTTCTTTCCCACTTGCCGAAACTGTCTCCCCACTCTTGCCAAAACTGTCTCCCCACTCTTGCCCGACACGCACAGCTATTGCCCGCGGGCAAACGGGCGCCCGCGGGCAGTGAAAATTGCCCAGGCCTGTGATAAAGGTTAAAACGATTCAAATCGTGGGACAAGAGGAAATTTTCTCCTTCCCAGAAGAAAGTCAACCCATTGCTATGCACACGGCATTGGCGAAGCTAGCCGTAATCAAAGGAGCCGTGAAGAGCCTAAATACGAGAGGGAGGACAAGAAATATCACCGTTTCACTGAATAAGGAATTGCAGGGTTTATATTTGGACGAGGAAGGTAATGTGGTCTTTGACGGTTATTATTTGGAGGTAGCGGACTTGCCCTCCCAACCCACGACCAGCGATCCTTCTCCTACTGGTGAAACACCTATCCGATCTATCTTAAAGAATATGATATTGGAAAAATTTTCAAGTAGAAACCAGAACGCAAAATCATGGTTAAATTTATTTACGCTTGAATGTCAAAGATTGAATATAAAAGAGAAACAATTTCCCGAAGCTTTAAAATTATACCTGGAGGGACCTGCCTTGGATTGGTTCTCAACTATATACAAAACCTGTGCCCTGAATAAACCTTGGGATTAATGGGAAAAGTCTTTCCTGGATACATTCGGTGAAAAATCATGGTATGAAATCGAATACGCTTATTCTTTCCGCTGGCTAAATGGGCCTTTCTTAGATTTTGCTTTGAAGAAAAGAAATCTTCTGATTGATGCCGATCCAGACCTCAGTATAAATTCTCAAATTAATTTCATCGTACTTGCATTACCGAAATTCACTAGATCGCGTTTGAATAAGAAAGATTTAACCACAATCGAAGACCTGATGTCTAACTTGCGACAACTCGATCCGATAGCAAACAATAATACGAACGCCAGCAAACCAGAGTCAGAAGTAAACAAATACAAACGAAACTTCGCTCCGTGTCGCGTTTGTGAGAAAGCGGGCTACCCAAATAGATTTCATCCGTTAAATGTATGTAGAAATAATATAACACCAGCTACTATAAAATCAGCAGAGTCAAAAAACTAAATAGGATCCCGCTTATAAAATTAAAAGTTTCAATCAATAATGAAAATGCTACTGCGTTATATGACTCTGGGGCCAATGTGTCATTAATGAATTACAAAATTTTTAAGAAAATGAGATTAACCAACATAAGCGGGATCCAAACGATCAAAACAATGAACGGCCTCACAGACGCGAATGGAGAAGTAACGGTTACTCTAAAAATATTCAATATACAAAAGGACTTCTCGTTTTCGATTATAAAAAATGTGTGGTTTGAAGAAGATTTGTTAATCGGACTAGATTGTATTAAATCGTTTCGACTATGCCAAAACGAAAATCTAAAAATCACTCAGAGTTTAACTCCAGCTCGTGACAATGAAAATTTAAAAAATTTCCAGAGTCTGAATAAAACTCCTGGAAACAATCTCAATAATTTATTAGAGAAATATGATTCGGTATTTGCTAAAGGAAAATTTGATATCGGTACAATAAAGAACTTCGAAGCAACGATACGATTAACCGAAAACAAATATGTATCAAGAAAACCATATAAATGTTCTATTCCGGACAAATTAGAAATAGAATCTCAAATAAAAAACCTATTGAAAGCAGGACTTATCGAAGAATCATACAGCCCATACGCCTCCCCGGTTACGTTAGCGTATAAGAAGGATGAAAAAAAAAATCGCGATTATGTATCGACTACCGCGAACTTAATAAAATAATTGTCCCCGAAGGACAACCATTCCCTCGAATTGATGATCTGGTTCTTCGTGTGGGAAAGTGTGCTTACTTTTCAAAATTAGACATCAACTCAGCCTTCTGGTCTATTCCATTACGAACTAAAGATAAATACAAAACCGCTTTCGTGACACACCATGGTCACTGGCAATGGGCATGCTTACCATTCGGGTTGAACTCAGCCCCTGCTATATTTCAACGAATTCTTTCAAGTATAATTAGAAATAACGATTTAGATTCTTTTGCTATAAACTATATAGATGACATCCTGATTTTCTCAAACAATTATCCTGATCATTTGAAACACATCCAAAAAACATTACAGGTCTTACAAGAACAAGGTTTAAAGTTAAATACAAATAAATGTAGTTTTGCACAAAAAGAAGTAACGTACTTAGGACACACAATATCAAACAACAGTATAAAACCGATCAATGATAATCTAATGGCTATACAGAATTTCCCCACACCAAAAACAAGAAAACATGTTAGACAATTTTTAGGTAAAGTTAATTTTTATTTAAAATATATTCCCAGATCCGCGATTACACTAGAACCCCTACATAATCTTTTGAGGAAAAAGGTCCAATTCACATGGTCAAATAAATGTAAAGACAGTTTTACCACTGTAAAAAATTACCTCTGTACAACACCAATTTTAGCAATATTCGATCCTAATAAACCAATATATATGTACACAGACGCTAGCTTAGAAGGAGTCGGAGCAATTTTAAAACAACCTCAAGAAGACGAATCTATTAAACCGGTATTTTATTTTTCGCGAAAACTCACTGAATCTCAGAAAACAAAAAGAGCAATATATATTAAATGCCTAGCAATAAAAGAAGCTATATTATATTGGCAATATTACCTAATAGGCCAAAAATTTATAATATTTACGGATCATGAACCATTGCGAAACTTCAATATAAAGAATTGTAAAGATACAGAACTTCTCCACATGCTAAATTACATTTCACAGTTCGAATTCGAAATCCATTACAATCCAGGTAAAAACAATTCGGAGGCCGATTGTCTTTCAAGAAACCCAGTCCTATCTGAAAACAATGACAATTATGACTCGAAAATAAAAATAGTAAACTTTTTAACATTACAAAATATCTTAAACAATCAGAAAAAATTAACGCGTGATAAAGATTGCAAAATAAGAAATAAAATTATATACAAAACTTTAAATAAAAGAGAGAAAATATGGTTAACAGAGGACTATGGTATTTCATTACTCAGAAAGATACATGATTCGCAAGGTCATATCGGTGTGAAACAACTGACACTAACAATTACACCAACATTTTATTTCAAAAATATGCACAAGCATATAAAAACAATTTGTAGAACTTGCGAAACATGTTTAAAGAACAAAACAAGATTCGGTAACTTTAAAGCGCCGCTATCGCAGTTAGGTCCAGCGTCAGAATCATTAGAAATAGTAGCGCTAGATACAATAGGAGGCTTCACAGGGAGCAAATCCCCAAAAAAGTACCTGTATCTAATGGTAGACCAATTAACTCGGTACGCGTTTATCTCCACATCAAAAACACAGGCAGCGAAAGACTTCATAAACCTGGTAAAATCTATTGAGAAGAAAGGCAACATTAAGACGATTCTATCCGACCAATATCCGGGAATTAATTCCACGGAATTCAAGAATTATTTGAAAAGCAAAAATACAAAACTGATTTTCACAGCAGTAGACTGCGCATTTTCCAACGGACAAAATGAGCGAACCAACCAAACGTTAGTAAATAGAATACGTTGCAAGATATATGAAAATAAAAATAAACCCTGGCCAGGGATCGCTGAACAGTGTAACAGTGTATCCATGAATATAATAACACCATACACAGCTCAACCGGCTTCTCTCCCAATTATTTATTAACAGGAACAGATAACTCAATTATCCCAAGAGAATTAAACAAAAATACGATCGAAAACCTAAATTTTAATAGATCGGTAGCAATACAAAATGCCAATAGATCACATAATGCAAACAAGCAGTATTACGATAAGCACACCAAAAAAATTGATTACAAAGAAAACGATTCAGTTTATATTCATAAAGGTAACGAACTAAATAGAAAAAAATTGGATCCAGTTCGTGCAGGCCCGTTCAGAATTACAAAAAAGCTCTCTGAATCCATTTACGAAATAGATACTGGGGGAAAAAAGAAAGACTTAAATATCTTCCACAAGAATAAAATGATCCCCTATTACCCGGATCCTGATGAATCCTCTCGGGGAAGGGGGGATGTAAGTTTGTCGCTACCGTCACACAAACTTAGCCGCCCGTGCGACTCATAATTCAAATGAGCCGCTACGGGAGGCGAAGCCAAACCGTCACGACCGCGCTTGCCTTCCTCGTCCGCAGTCGAGTCAGTCAGCTACAAGCGCTCAAGACATTCGCATCTAATCTGATCTAGATTACCAGCGTTAAGATATTATAATTCTTTTATTGCGTCCTAACTGTTGTATTGGATCATAGACCCCTAAGCCGACATAATTGTTGATTCAGGTAATTGACTATTGAATGTTATGTTAGTTCTATGTTATAATTTTAGTAAACGCCAGTTAACGTTATGAATTACAGTTCTATACTACATCAACTTGTGTCTGAACCCGGATTATTTGACATAATTCCTACCCATCATAAGTTCAAACTAAAGTTAGGTTTGCAACTTACATATATTCGGTTGAATTGG
>NW_011965047.1:0-5532 GCF_000949405.1 Vollenhovia emeryi
ACCCCCTGCAAGAGGCCGAGTGGATCGGGGCAGCGCTAACAGCGGCTTGTAACGCTGCGATGCCTCGGTCCAAAGCTCGGCCTCAGCGGGCCGTCTACTGGTGGACGGCAGAGATCGCCGACTTGCGTCGACGAGCCGTCCACCAGCAGAGGAGATTCGCCCGCTGCAGGCGCAGAGGCGGACAGGCGGCCGAACGAGCGAGAGAGGGCTACCTTGAGGCCAAGGTAGTCCTCAAACGGGCCATCAGAGTGGCAAAGGGCAGGGCATGGACGGAGTTCCTTGACTCCCTTCAGGAGGATCTGTGGGGGCGCCCATACAAGATGGTTCTCAATAAGTTGAGACCATGGGCGCCCCCGCTGGACGTGGGATTCGTCCGGAGGGTGGTGCAGACCCTCTTCACCGATATCACTGGGGAGGATGAGGGGCCACCCTTCGAGTCGGGGGAGGACTCCCCCGACTGGGACGACTCCCTCGACGTCCAGCCGGAGGAACTCCAGAGGGCCGTCAGGAAGGGCCTGAAGGGCAACACTGCCACGGGTCCTGACGGCCTTCCTAACCGTGTCCGCGCCCTGGCCATGGGCGTCCTCGCAGAGGAGTACGCGCGCATTTATAGCGCGTGTATGAGAAGAGGTGTCTTCCCCCCGCGGTGGAGGAGTACCACGCTGGTACACCTCCCAAAGGAGGGGAAAGACGCCTCTCTCCCGTCGGCGTATAGGCCTATATGCCTTCTGGACGAGGTTGGTAAACTGTTCGAGCGAGTACTCGTAAACCGCCTCGTCCAGCACCTGTCCCAAACGGGCCCCGACATTAGCGGGGCTCAATATGGGTTCAGAGAGGGCCTGTCAACCATCGACGCTATTAAGCGTGTCCAGGTCCTCTCTGAAGAGGCGACGTCCCAGGGGGGGGGGGTGATGTTGGCTGTGTCGTTGGACATTTCCAACGCTTTCAACACCCTCCCCTGGGGACGAATCAGGGAGTCGCTCCGACGCCGCGAGGTACCGCCGTATCTCGCCCGCGTCGTGAGCGACTACCTGAGGGACAGGTGGGTCGAATACATCGACCAAGGCGGCGTACGCTGACGGGAGAGACTGCACCGGGGAGTGCCCCAGGGTTCCGTGTTGGGACCTTTCCTCTGGAACCTGGGGTACGACCCGGTGCTGTGCGTTCCCCTCCCCCCCGGCTGTCACGTCGTTTGCTACGCAGACGACACGCTCGTGACGGCCGGGGGCCGCGATTGGGGGGAGGCCCTCACCAAGGGGCGAGTGGCAGCGGGAGCGATAGTCGACTCTATCCGCAGCCTGGGCCTCGAGGTGGCACTCGGCAAGACCGAGGCCGTGATGTTCCACGGCAAAAGACGTGGAGCACGCGGCGCGCCGCCCGAGGGACTCACTCTGGCTGTGGGTACGGCCCTCGTCAGGATCGGCCACGAGATGAACTATCTCGGGTTGATCCTCGACGACCGATGGAGCTTTGCGAGCCACCTTGCCAGAGCCGCAAGCAGGGCTGGAGTGAGAGCGGCCAAGCTTGGCCGGCTCCTCCCCAACCTTGGCGGGCCGGACGGCAAGGTGCGTCGGCTGTACGCCAACACGGTTAAGTCCGTGGCGCTCTACGGGGCTCCAGTTTGGGCCCCAAAACTCGCGGCATCACGGCGCGCGCGCGCTCAGATGGCGCGTGCGTTTCGCCCGATAGCCGCGAGGATCTGTAGGGCGTACCGGACCGTGGCGTACAACGCGGCGGCGGTGATCGCGGGTCTCCCCCCGATGGAGTACGCGGCGGAGGAACATAGTAACATGTTCCTCGAAAGCCGCGACTCCGAGGAGAGACCCATAAGATGGTCGGCGACTCACCGTGCTCGGCAGAGACTCCGGCACCGACGACCCACAATCGCCACGTGGCGAGAGGCGCTCTTAGCCTCGGGGAACAACACCCCGAGGCTGCGCGTCGTCGGGGCAATCGGGCCCCTCCTTGACCAGTGGGTCGATAGGGGATGGGGTGGGCTGTCCTTCCGGATGACCCAGGTGATGACGGGGCATGGCTGCTTCGGACATTTCCTGGGTCGGATCGGAAGGGAACAAGACTCCCGCTGCCACCATTGCAGCGCGGCGGACGACACCGCCCAACATACGTTGGGCGAGTATCCGTCGTGGGCGGACGAGCGGGAGGCGCTCGTCCGCGTGATAGGGCGGGACCTCTCCCTTCCAGCGGTGATTACCGCAATGTTGGGAGAGGAGAGGTCCTGGCACGCGTTTGCCTCCTTCTGCGAGAAAGTCATCTCGCAGAAGGAGGCGGCGGAGCGGGAGAGGAGGGGCCAGATACCCCTTCCCCGCCCGCCACAGCGGAAGATTTCCCCGGGCCCGGCCTGCCCGACCGGCCGCGGGGGATGGGTTGGGAGCTGGGTCAGACGGAGGAAGAGCTGACGGGGAGGCGCACTCTCCCCCAGTCGCCCCTCCCATGACGCGGAGCCGGGCGAGAATGCTACTCGCCCGTGCTCCCGCTCCCGCCCCGCCTCCTACTCCGCCGCCCACACCATCGCCCTGACAGGCGGGGGAGGGGCTGCCCGCAAATCGCGGGTAAGACCCCTCCCCGCTTAGTGGGCGGAAGACCGCCGCGGCGGTAAGGAGATGGCCCTCCCCCAACGTTAACGAGGGAGGCGGCCTGGGACTGGCGGGCTGGGGTTCCCGTCAGGCTCTGCCTCCACGGAGGCGGGCGGTGGAGGTTGTGACCGCCTCTGCCGCCCAGAAGAGTAGTGGACTCCCCCCGCGGGGGGAGTCTCCCCTCCCCCCATAACACCAGGGGAGGGTGCGCGAGGGCCCGCCCGTCAAACGGCGGGTCGGTGCGGGGGGCGTCCAGAAGTAATGGCTCTGCCAAGTCCTGGGCGTCCCCCAAGTTACAGCACCGCGCAGGTCACCGTGTGGTTTTAGTGCGGTAAGCCCAGCGGTCGCAATGCTAGCGGCCACACCCGATCGCCACTAGGGGGGCAGTCCCACATAACCCGGGCCACTTTGTAAACTCCCTTCCCAGAGGGGGGCCCGGGTATCCATAAAGGATTTCCACACGTAAAGAAAAAGTGTACGTATCGATATAGAATTTTTAATAAAAAGGTGTTGGTTAAATTATTGGCTTATGGCCTTAAGCTGTCGTGAGTTCTAATCCCGGCAACAACCCACGATTCCCGTGTTCCGACCCTGTCGGTGGCACAACAACTTATATATCTTTTCTAAAAATAATCATGAAAATGACATACATTTTACAGCCGAAAGAGTCCTATGCCCTCTTAATAATGTTCTAAATTGTGTTCTTTTTTTATTATACTGAAGATGGTCCAATAAGGACCGAAACGTCTATATCCATTTGTGAGCCCTTTATTTCATTTATTTGAAATATATAATATTACATATTTTTAAATATACTAGGCTTTCAATACATTTGAAAATTATAATTAACATTTATATTAAAATTAAATATTGTTTTGATAAAAACGTGAACATGTATGTACAAATATATTTATCCATGTATTGTCTGTCATAGATATCCATTAGACATCTGTAATAGATTTACAGACGATATATTATACATATTTATCGCGGAGATAATATGGAGTTCTATTAGAGGTCTATTCAACATCCATCGTGGAGATCATAGATGTTCCTTGGATCTATGGAGGTTATATGGACGTCCAATGGACGTCATGTTCTGTGTGGGTACAGTTGTATACATATTACTATAAATATATTCGTCTATGATAAATATTAATAAATATATGAACAAATATATTTTATTCGATTTTTATTTAATATACATACACATATGTATTTAATTAAATACATAGGTACAACTCCCCCTTCACAGAGTTATCTATATTTCATATAATGCCCAATATTGGGTGTAAAAATTAATACCTATAATGATGAGAACGAAATTTTTGTAAGTCTACGTTGTCGAGATCTGCTCAGATCCGGAGAGATCTACTCACAATCTAGAAAGATCTGACGCATAATGTCTGCTCAACTTTGCAAACTAAGAATGATCAGATTTGGTGAGATCAACATATGTCTGGTTGGGTCTAACTAAACCTGGTGAGATCTGATGCGTATCTCAGGAGATCGGAAGAGATCCGACTGGACTTGCGATTCAATATCGAACAGCAGCAATGGTCAGATCTTGGGAAATCGGACTAAAGTTTAGCATGTCTGGCAGGATCTGATCAGATCTGGCCATGCAGATCTGACGAGATAAAATTTTGTCCAATCAGGTCTGACTCTACTATAATTTCAGATCTCGTTGTATCTCATTTTATCAAATCAGACATGGTCAGATCTCCTTCATTTTTTCCCGGGATTATAAATATGATTTTTCTTAAATAATTATTATTCGGTAAATAATGTTACTATTTGTATTTTTAATTTCTTGAAAAGTGAAATCATATAAGACATATAAGATAACATGATAATTAATGCGGAATTTTAACGGTTTTTAAAAATATGGTAATTATTTAGATTAGGACACCCACCTCCAATAACCTTGGGTTTGACATATATTATAGAGGTCACCCTCCTTAGTGACCTGCAAAAGATTTTAACCTGCGGACGTTGTGTGTTAAAAAGTTATTTAAAAAACAATGACAAATTACAGGGTGTTTCTTGGCTGTTGTGACAACTTTTTACCATAGGAAATGGGTTACCGACTGCAACTTTAGTTCACTGAACGGCACGAGAGGGCAGCTGCTTAGATCTCAGTGTGGCGACTTGCAGTTGCCCATCTATACGACGACACAGTCTATGGTCGTCGGTGGCGCTGTTCGAGCGGGAACAGAATATGTTAGTCGTTACTCGCCTGTGTCACGATTAAGACCGATCACCTTACCGTGAACCGAGATCTCAATAAAGTCTCTTATATCTCATATATCTAGTGAGTGAGTTCTTTCCCGCCTTAGCAACCAGCTATCGGCAAGGAAGTATTGTGGGCACTTCAGCCGGGCTGTAAATACATCGACTAGGCCCCACAATTGGTGACCCCGACGTGATGCGCATCCGCGCAGTTCACGTTCGCATCGGCGGAAGGAAGATCAACGGCGAGACTCAGGTCCTTTCCCCCGCTTTCTGGGATTGACCTGCAGCACGAAGTGGACCTCATCCACGCCCCATCGGCCCTGAGGATCCTCGGACTGCCCGAAATTGTGGCGTCACCGACGCCCGGGCAAGTCCATTATTCGGGCCCTTCAGAAACTTCGGGCGAGCCTACTACCGCCCGAGGGAGGCCATTTTGGGCAGCGCAAGGCCGGCCGTTCTCCGCGCACGGACTCAAGTCGGCGGGATCCCGCCCAGAGGCATCTCCGACGACGCGGCCGAGCCAGGTTAAGGGCGCACCCAGGTCAGTGCACTACTTGTGCCGGCGTAGTCATCCCTGCGGACGCGCATTCCGCGCAGTCATATCGGCGGACTACTTTGTGCCGGCGTAGTCATCCCGGTGGGCGCGCATCCCGCGCAGTCATTCCGGCGGACTACTGGGTTCCGGCGTAGTTATCCCGGCGGA
>NW_011965048.1:0-5532 GCF_000949405.1 Vollenhovia emeryi
ATTATGGAGGTCGCTGAATACAAATCCGGTACCAGATTTTCAAAATTCAAAATGGCGGATTCAAAATGGCGGATGGAAAACGAAAAATTCAAATTTACTTGAACGAGTCTCATTACTCGGGGGGTTATGGACGTCGCTGAATACAAATCCGGTACCAGATTTTCAAAATTCAAAATGGCGGATGGAAAACGTAAAATTCAAATTTACTTGAACGAGTCTCATTATTCGGGGGGTTATGGAGGTCGCTGAATACGAATCCGGTACCAGATTTCCAAAATTCAAAATGGCGGATGGAGAAGTTAAAGATTTGCTTTTCTTTGTGAAGATTAAGACCAAGCAATCCGTCAGTTCCACGGTATTTATGGTGAGTTCAAACTCTCCGTGCCTTGATATTAGGCTTGTTTTCTATTACTGCACTGGTGAACTAGTGCAGTAAGCTAGAATGAGAAAAATATACTTGTCCTACTCTAACTTATTGCACTGGTTCACCAGTGTAGCAACAGAAAACAAGCCTATTGTGTGTGTGTGCGTGCGTGCGTGCGTGCGTGCGTGCGTGTGTGTGTGTGTGTGTGTGTGTGTGTGTGTGTGTGTGTATGCGCGTTCTTGTTGGTATATTTATTATTACACAATAAATGCTTTGAAAGATATTATTTATTCTTTATTATTTTATTATTCACTGCAAAACCACATATTATAAATACATGTAATATCTACCACGTTCAGCTTGCTCCAGGACCACGGCGAGGACGCAGTGGTGGATGGTCCCATTTTTATTTTTTATATTTTTCTTTTTAAATTTTCATCTTCGTTTTTTATAAATTTTTTACTTTTTGTGATTTTTACATTTTTATTATTAAAAAGTGAAAGTATTAAATTTACTTGTACGGAAAAATAATCCTGTCTGTTGCTGATGAAAATTATACATTTTTATAGTAAACAAGCGCATAAAAAATGATCGCGCATCTTAACAAACGATTTAAAGCTGCACCGGCCATTCCCAGTATCCAAAAATGTCACGCATTTATTCCACTTGATGGAAAAAAGTTGATGATAAAAGAATTTTCATCAGCAACTGTTAAGACTTTTCATTAAATAGAATTCAATTCCCTTCGATCTTCGTCTCACATCTCTGTCTCCTTCTCTCCATCTATACATAGCGTTCACCGAATTCACCTCACCTTCAGTTAAACCCGCGTCATGTTTACACGTTTTTCTTTCGGCGTTGCTCCACCGCGCGCACCTCTTCCCTCGGCGCGTCAGCTGACTCGACACACACAGAGTTAGTTGAAATCAGTCCGTTGCTCTCGATCGACTTCTGTTCGAGACAACGCTCCGTTATCTACTCTAAGTGTAATCGACGTTATAAGTATAATTATAATCTGAAAATAAACTCAGTGCATCTTCATCTAATCGGAGTAGTAGAAATTGAACTCATTGTGCGTGCACCGATCCTACGTAACTCTAAACAGCAACAGACAGCATTATTTTTCCGTACAAGTAAATTTAATACTTTCACTTTTTAATAATAAAAATGTAAAAATCACAAAAAGTAAAAAATTTATAAAAAACGAAGATGAAAATTTTAAAACAAAAATATAAAAAATAAAAATGGGACCATCCACTACTACGTCCTCGCCGTGGTCCTGGGGCAAGCTGAACGTGGTAGATATTACATGTATTTATAATATGTGGTTTTGCAGTGAATAATAAAATAATAAAAAATAAATAATATCTTTCAAAGCATTTATTGTGTAATAATAAATATACCAACAAGAACGCGCATACACACACACACACGCGCGCGCGCGCACACACACACGCACGCACGCACACACAATATCAAGGCACGGAGAGTTTGAACTCACCATAAATACCGTGGAACTGACGGATTGTTTGGTCTTAATCTTCACAAAGAAAAGCAAATTCTTTAACTTCTCCATCCGCCATTTTGAATTTTGAAAATCTGGTACCGGATTCGTATTCAGCGACCTCTATAACCCCCCGAATAATGAGACTCGTAAATTTGAATTTTACGTTTTCCATCCGCCATTTTGAATTTTGAAAATCTGGTACCGGATTTGTATTCAGCGACGTCCATAACCCCCCGAGTAATGAGACTCGTTCAAGTAAATTTGAATTTTACGTTTTCCATCCGCCATTTTGAATCCGCCATTTTGAATTTTGAAAATCTGGTGACGGATTCGTCATCAGCGAACCCAAATACCCCCTCAACAGGTATTGTTTTTGTAATGAAAAAATTTTACATTTTTTATCCTACGTTTTGGCCGCCATATTGGATCAGCCATTTTGGATAGTAAAAATCAGCACACGGCATTCGATAGCACTTATTTTTTTATGAATTTTAAGCCCTTACTCGTTTACTTTCGTTGAAACCAATTTTGGGTAGGCGGCCTCACCGGTTGACGGAGAATGACCCAAATATAAAAGTAATACGTTAATTGAGCTAGATCATCCATATGTATTATCTACTAATAATACTTACTGCTTTATCCGAATATTCCCAAGAGGTAATAACTTATATAGCAGGTTTTATTATTAAATATTTAAGTAAATATATTACGTGTGAAATATGCGTTACGTCTTTATCAAATAATAGCAACATAGGTCACTTAATCCGTTTAAAAGATCGAGGTTGGTTACATTATCCTTCACAAAGCGTCATAAATATTTGTAAGGAAACTGAAAAACTTATTAGATTTCGGAATAAAGAACAATATGCTATTATTTCAAATAAATATAATGTTGATTATATGGCATGTAGCGTGTTAAGTAATTTAAATATGGATAGTATATTTACAGATCTGATAACTCATTCAAATGACCAAGATATATTAACCTGTCATCGAATACAATTGATAAAAAGTATTATATTGAAATATATTAAAACGTGTTATTTTTTTATTGGAAAAACTACAGATACTACAATAAGTAAAAGACATTTTTATAATAAATTAGTTTTATTTTCAGGAAAATAAATGTATAAAGTAATATTATGTTTTCTTTTTTCCCTTTACCGTATAAGATTTTGATACATAATACATTAAAATAACGACAGATAGCAGCACTAATGGCGCCTAACAAGATGGCCGAAAACTAGATCCCCTTCCCCACTTCGGCTTCACTTACCTCACCTACAAACCAAGCTTACTCTCCGTCCTTCAAATCCATGCGTAGATCGGCCGCGCAAACCGAAGTCTCATTCGAAATATGTATACATACAGCCAAGTTAAAAACTATAAATTAAATTATAATACATATTATACATACATATGTAGAATGATCAAAGTAAAATTAGTGGTAGCAAAATCAAAGTAAAATCAACAGATACCTGTTTTAGCGTCTTCATACAGACTTTTTTGACATATAAGGTTCATACAGAGATATGTTGGAGTCACATTGCGCAAGAGCATACGCGGATATATAAAAAAGTATAACAACGTGTGACCATACGTAATATGTCTACAACTTATCCATGTTTTACTTGAGCAAATGCTCAAAATGACCCCCTTTAATCCTTTCACAAAGTACTGCTCTGTCCAAGACTGCGCTACGTACTCGACGTAAGATCTCTGGACTTATTGCACGACAAGTTCGTACAATTTTGTCCTTTAGATCCTCAGCGCTAACAGGACGCGTAGCGTATACTCGATCTTTAAGATAACCCCATAGAAAAAAATCAAGAGGTGTAAGGTCTGGTGAACGCGGTGGCTATTCTCGCGGACTGTGAAGTCCGATCCAGCGATTACCGAATTTCTTATTTAACAATGTTTTTGTTGCCTTGGCAGAATGTGCAGGATGGCCGTCCTGCTGGAACCACATGTTAATACGTGATTCCAGTGGCACATCATCTAACAAGGCAACAAGTTCATTTTTAAGAAATTCACGATATCCTTGGCCATCGACCTTCTCATTAATGAAATATGGCCCAATAATGTGGGCACCGAGGATACCCGCCCAAATGTTCACCGACCACCTGACTTGGCTATGTGCTTGTTGCATCCAGTGCGGATTCTCGGTGGCCCAATAATGTGAGTTATGGCGGTTGACGATGCCATTGTTTTTAAAAGTACATTCGTCTGAAAAAAGAATGTACTTGGAGAAATAATAATTTTCTTCACTCACATTAAGGAGCCAGCGACAATACTCCAGCCTACGAGGTTTATCATTAGCATACAGTTCTTGGGTAAGAACTACTTTATAAGGATGAAAGTGAGCCGATTTTAAAACCTTACAAACTGTTGTCTGACTAACTTGTTGAGAGCGTGCTATGGTTCGCGTACTTATTGTCCGATCGTTGACAACCATTTGCTGAATTGGCGCTCTGTTTATTTGTGGTGTTAGTCCTTTAAGAAAGTAATAAAGCAATGGAAATAATGATACAAGTATAGTATACGAATTGAAATATTAACAGAAAATAAAGAAACAATATTGGCAAATAATCTTATCACGAGACATGGTAGTGTCTCGCGCCAAGTGTAAGCGTAGCTAGTACACGCGTGCGAGACCGACCGTGTAAGTTTACGCGAGTACACGAGTTGACGGGCCCTCAGATTTTCGGATCTCAACAACGGCTGATCCGACGAACTTGAGACTGCGCTTAATCGATAGCTTGGGTACGATTTGCATAATAAAAGTGTTTTTACTTTTCTCCTACGTGCTCCAGGAGTGGAGGTATTGCAATGCAATTGCAATGCAAAGTCAGTTTTGTGAAATTTTGGATTAAGAAACATCTTTGTCGTCGTCCTCGTCGTCCTCGTCGTCGTCCTCGTCGTCGTCGTCGACCAGACCAGCGTCCTTTTCACTTTTCTGCCGCAACGTGGCATTGGCGTTGCTGTCGCGTATCTCACGTAGCGTCCATAGACATAGTATATATAGACTGCGCATTGTGGCTGCAGACATTTGCACACCTGAGAAAGAGACAACATGTGCTTTACCTCGTAGCTCTCTCTCTCTCTGTCTATCTATGGTTCCTCTACTCTTTTGTTTACCCCCGCTACTTCACTTCGACAAAGACAAAGTACGAGCGAACACCAGCTATCTCGTTCTAAAGTTGGCACATGTTTTCACGCGAGTAAAGTAGGGAACGCGCAGTCTATACAGGGTGTACCTAAACTGGCGATAAATATTTTAATGACAAGTACTTTGTAACATTTTGAGACGAAAATTCTAATACGAAAAAGTAGAGGCTATAATAGTTTTCAAATGGGAACAGTTTAAACATCTCGAATAGCAAAGCTAGAATTTCGCGCGCTCAGGGATGGCAAAATGGCCAGTGATAAAGGTGCTTTCTTAAACCACACGTCTTTGACATTAATGAAATTAGTGTAAAAATGTATGCAAGAATTTTATTAAGAAACTATTTCTGTTTATTTGCAATGAAATTTAGAAATAGTTTAAAATGTTTTTTTCAATAGTTCAAATCGATATTGATTTGTGTCAACTGTTATCAGCATATCTATTTGGTTAAATTGGTAAATCTCCACGATGAAATTTGTCGCAATTTAACCAAAT
>NW_011965049.1:0-5539 GCF_000949405.1 Vollenhovia emeryi
AGAGAGAGAGAGAGCCAACCGGAGCGGCGACACGCTTCGTAGAATTTCCAGGCGACGCGCGGCTCGGGCCCGTCCAAGGAAGCGGGCACAGTCCTCGGAGCCAATTGAGGACAGCGCGAGCGGGGCGAACACGCGGAATCATTGACAACCGCGAGCGAGATACTCGCGCGATCCGTGCCACAGCGGCGCGAAGAGCTCTCCCTCTCTCTCTCTCTCTCTTGCTCGCTCGCTGACTCGTTCGTCTCTTCTCTCTTCCTTCCCGTCCTTCTCTAGCGACAATCCCGAACCGCGCGAGTCTTGTCGATATGTGCGTTAGCAGCTCTATAAATCACTAAAGAGAGAGAGAGAGAGAGAGAGAAACATGTTTTGTCCGCAGCTGGCTGAAGCTTTCATCGCACACGTACATACGTCCTCTCTCTTTGTGTGGTCACACTCACTGGTATACATTTGTATATGTGTGTACGATTGCAGCGCCATCTGTTAGAAGAGCTGGCACCTAGTCACGGCCATTCTGTGAAGCATCACGAGCATAAAAATATACGTATTTGCCTAAATAAAATTGTACACCTAACTTTCTTCTGAGGCCTTCAATCTTAGTTTTTATGATTTGACACTATTCCCTGATGTTAAACGAATAGCATGGCGCTTTCGATTGGTACAAATAAGCCAACGTTCTTCGAAAACAGTCAGCTTACGTGCAACACCAAGTTATTTTTTATAATTTTATGTCGTTTTTAGTCTCAAACTGACCAGCTTACTGGCTCTTTGAGTATGTACTTTAAGCACGTTAAAGGATTTTTCATTCTGTAAAGCCAATTCGAAATGCGGTGAGCAACACTACATGTCGGTAATTCTAGTCAGTCCAGCATCCCCTTAAATCCCGAGCATATCGATGATCCAAGGTGTACAGCACGGGCCTCGAGAAAGTTCGAGAAAGACACTTAGTCCCGCAAGCTGTTATTGCCGTTATTATTTTCTTTGTCTCGAGGACACCGAGAAAGCCCGTGCTGTACACTTTGCAAACGTTTCCCCAAACAGATTAAGCGAACACTCGCGTCGTCGCAACAACAGCACGCGCGTGCCAACGACCGATGCCACTGAGCTGACGAGCGCGACCGCCAATCACGCTTGTCGTTGCGCGAACGCGCCTATTAGGCGCGCGCTAACGCACGTGAAGTCCCTCGGATTGCCAATCAATTTTCCGGGGTCACCGCAAATTTCAAAGCTATCTTGAGGGTCAACGAGCAACTGATGTGCGGAGGGGTAATATTGCCACTCTTATAAAAGAGTCAGCCTTGTTCCTCCAAGACACAGTCGCTTTTGTCGTTGCCCAACCGCTCCGTCACTAGTTTCTCTGTTTCGCTCGCGCTTTGCTGTGGCTCACTCTGAACTCAAAACTGCTTTTCTCCTGGACTGTGAATTGATTAACGAAATATAAATTTGTGTGAATTTTGTGGAAATTAAATTTTGTGTACTATGCCTTTCTTTTTGTTGTCCGTCCGGTTACCCTCGCTAGACTCTCGCTATTTAACCGCGCTTCCGAACATCTGCAGTTAGGATAACCCTATCGAGCTGAAAGCAGAGCATTATCGACGTCTTCGATGTCAAGCACCATGTGTGATTGCCCCCCCCCCCCCCCGATACAATTATTTTCATAATGTTCGTACTGTTGCATCGTAAGCACGTGTTTTCATTTTTAGATTCATAAGCTTCATTTACGGCTTCTTGCAAACCTGCTAGGCCGTGTCTATACATGAAGACTGGAGTAAGGTGTAAAACCGGCATAATTTCCGCCTTCTCAAGTAAACAATCAGCACATTGAACGGTTTTCTCAAGAGACGGCATATCACGAAGAATGAATTTTTCTTGGAGATATGAGATATTAATCATGCAATTTAATATTCCATCTCTTATTTCTTTAGTAGCGCTTAAGATACGTCCTCGCTCATTATATAATTTCGCTGTCACGCCTGTAGTTGACAGTGTCTGAACAAATTTAGATATTTCAATGTTACATCGTGTGAGATACTCGGAATATGGCTCAAAATCGTGATATGCAGCTAAAATATAATACTTTGAACGGTGCAATCAAACGCGCATGTATTTCTGATGCTAGCGATCTGTTTATCGATGTTTATACGTCTCAAAAAATTTCCGTTTACAAGTAGAGGCAGCATTGTAATAAATTTCGGTCGTTTGTGAATAATCCCAATGTCTGGACCTGCAGTGAGACATGTACCTCGTTTCTTATTTAGTTCTTATTTAGTTTGATTGGATTTTCCTTTTTATTTAGACCTTTCCAATCTTCGGCCTCGTTAAGAAAAGATGTTTCGGAGTGAATACTGTTAATGGTAGTCTCTTCGGCTAATTCTGAAACTTTTTTTACCAAGTCCTCCGAAATAAGAGACCCGTCACTTGTATCACTTATTGTTGACTGTTTCAAATTATTTACAAAATCTTCGGATTCTCTCGTGTCATCGGCTACTTCTTCACGCGGTTTTAGTGAAACAGTACCGAATGAAGAATCATTTTTCGTGGTTTCTGGCACATTCAATAATTTATTGGTACCCATTAAAGACCTGAGGTGAATAACGAGGTATTTATCTACTCTAATAGCTTTTCCCTTTTTAAAAACTAAATGTGTGAGCTCCCGAAAATATTCCTCACTTCGAGCCGAATTTGCAACACATTTATCTCCTAACTTCACGAGAGTAGAGTTTTATTGGATGTCTATGAATGTCATTACAGCTCTCCATAGAACGAACTGTTAGGATAATTTGAACAGACGAGATCCAAAATCAGGACAATGGTATGGATTTAAACGTCCGTCGTGCAAGTTATCGTTACTGTCTGTTTCGATTTTTTTAAGAATCGCATCAAGTGCATTGCTCGAGAAAGCTATATCGTCAGGATCGTCGTAACGTTCTAACAAAGTGGGATCACTGTTTTCGGGATTTGTTGGCATATCGTTAGGAAAATTAAATGATTTTAACCAACTTAAAACTCTGTTATGGGCAGCGAAACAATGGCTTTTTTTATCATCAATATTTTCGTATATCGAAAATGCTATTGACAAAACGTCCGTACACATTTTAATAAATTGATCAAGTTCAGTGCATGTACTCAAAAGACCGACACATCGTAAATAAAAATCTATTTTCTGAAGAGATTTGTGTCTAAAGCAGCTCTAACGTGCAACTAACTTGATCAAATATACAATATCAATGCGGATGAGACATCGAGGACGTTGAATACGCATAGAGCTGTTGTGGAAGACAATACAGTTCTCGATGTATGTCTTGAAATTACTGTTATTGAACGCTAAGGAAGTTGCATTCAGTAGTGCCAGTGAGTAATCAACGACCACTTCTTTTGGGACCGATCCCCCTGAACGCAACCACTCTCGCATCCAATACGATAATGTATTGGTGTCATGCTTTTCAGAAATTAACCGAAATAAAGGCAGGATATTTTTGCGATAACAGCCTGGTAGAGATAAACGACTCGTTTTGAACCGTCCGGCTTTGGAATTTGTTTAACTAATCCACCCGTTGCGTCAACGCTAATGCTACCGATATCATCTTTCTTTTTAAACTTATTATATAGAAAAAGTTGCGTGGGACTCCAATACATTACATAAAAATGATCAAGCCCGATCTTGTGAATACATCCACTGAACTCTTGACCGTACTTCATGTCCCACTACGAGGCAAGAGCCGCTTTAACTTTAAATAGTTCTAACTCTTTATCATTAGCTTCTTGTTTTCCTTTACGTGCAACATTTTCCGAAGGTAAGTTGGCTGGCACAACATCACCGAAATCCATTCATTTATTAGCTTCTTTCCGTTGCTACGTATAAGTAGATGAACCCTGCAATTCCTTTCCAATACGAATCCGTCTATCACCACGAACTTGCCGTTTTTTTTTTCATGCGCTATCCCTCGAGAATCGAAAGTGGAAATATTTAATATCGGGCCATCCTCGGCTGTCGGTTCACTTTGACAATAAGTATGAATTTTTGATTTGCACTCTGAGCAACTGCCTTTTATTGATAAAAATATTTCGCCAGGATTTCGATTAATTCTTGCATTTTTGAAAGAATGGGGACAGGGCAATTTAAGGTGACTCCATAAAATACCGTATATTGCATCTGACCAACCAATAACGAGTACTTCATATTCGCGATTTTTGTAATTTAACATATGAGATTTGAGGGTGTTCCATTTGATTTTTGATAACGCTACTGCTTGGCGTAGAGGTGGTAATGCGCCCCCATGTGTATTGGTAAAAAATGTTTGTTTTGATTTGTACTTTCACCCCTCAAGCGTTGTAACATGAATTTAGTAACACCCTGTATATAACTCTTTGACATTTTACCGTTCGTTACATCGACTGCCTTCTTCCAAACATCGTCGCTCCATGCTAAAAGTTTGCCTTTATCATCAATAAACCAAAGCTCTTTCAGAGCTTCATAAATTTCATTCGGCGAATTCGTCGGTATAGGAGGCATTTTTATATTATTCCGGAATCTCTGATTCAGGGTGAGTTGCCTAAACGCTAGAAAGATACAATAGAAAAACCTATCACCTGACCACCGCCGCTGCCTTCTTAATATAAGGCCGGTATTCATAGTCCGTTCTTATATTTAAGATCATCTTAAGTATGCTCTTAATGTGTTTTCAACAAATCACAGAGCCGTATTAGCGTCTTAAGACAATACTTAAGATGATACTGAAAGAATCGACTATGGGTGCGTTCCGATTTACGCATAAAGCGCGTAGAGTACATAGAAAGTCGTTCCGAATTAGCTATTGCGCGCTTCGAAAGCGCTTCGAGAGAGCTATGAATTCCCTAGAGTGTACTAACCGTACTGAATTCTTAGCACTCCTCCCAGCGCATTGACTGCTTCTCTTTTGACTTGAGGCAGTTGATGCGTCTAATGCGTTCATGCGGTCTATGCGTTTCTTGCATAATTCGGAACACATTTTCATTGCAAGTTCCGTTCGTCTTCTAACCTAGAAGAGAAATTTTTGGTTCTCGGGATTGCATTACCCCGCGTGAGGCCCGACAGTCGAGCCTCTGCATTGTATAATTGGGAATTACGCGTTCAACGTAATCAGTAATTTTTTCGGTAATTATGCATAAAAGGGGCCTCCTCTCCGATTTGCTTTATTTTTAAATATGTTGTTGGGGATGTCTTTCCGAGTCATTTCATATACAGGGTGCTACGCAAGACTTTGACGTCCGGTCATGGGAAGGTAGAGGGGACTAAGACAAACAGAAAAGTATTGTATTATTTTGCGCTTGGACGAATAGTTATCGAGATACGAAATTTTAAAAATCGCCGTATTAGCCCAACCTACTGGCGAATGTAAGCGCGCGGTGAGATGCGTCGGCCTAGCGGCCCCGCTCGAGGCGGTGTTCGGCGAGGAATAGAATGGCGGTGCGGGGCGAGGAGTAGGGAGGCGAGGCGCGCCGCTGCCCGTCCGCCGCTTACGCGACCGCTCGCACGTCTCCCCGCGCGGGGCCGCTAGGCCGG
>NW_011965050.1:0-5539 GCF_000949405.1 Vollenhovia emeryi
TAGGGATAGATTTGCGTGGGGATTGTTTTTCGCATGGACAATTATATGTAGGTTTATCAAGAACAGGAAATGGGGAAAATCAATTTATATTGATACCAGAATGTGATAAAACAAAAAATATAATTTATCCAGAGGTGTTGTGAAATAAGATAAATACATAAAGAATATCTGGTAATTGCCGGGTGAATAATAGGGTAGATAAATCAAGGGAAAAAAAATTAGAAAAATAATATAACATAAATCTATTCGGATGAGATAAAAAGAAATTAATTTTGATGTATGAGTAAATGAGTGCGCAGAAGGCGAAAAATTCAGGAATCTATACAACTATTATAAGAGTGGATTATTGCCTATTGGGGAAACCACTATAAAAAAAACGCACCATGCTATCTACCGCAAGGTGATGAGGAAATGATAGCGCATCATAAAAAAGGAAATTTAAAAAAAGGAGAGTAGAATGTTTTACAGAAGAATAGGGTATTGTATGTCTTAGGAAACACGTGGGGAGAGTTGGCGAAAACGGACGGGAATCGGAGGAGCGCACACGGAGGAGAGGGGTATTTATTAAAAAAGTGTTCTATTTATTGCGTAGATAGGGTAATGGCAAATCAAACGAAAATATTACATGGTTTCGAAAAAAGGGTGGAAAATATTTTGAACTAGGTTTTGAGCCCGCGCGAAGCACGGGCGAAAAAGCTAGTTATATAGAAAACGATATGTCATGCACAGTTAGGAAAATACAGGAAGAAATTAATAGATGGGCAACGAAGGAAAAAGAAAAAGGTAGGATAATAAAAGTAGGGAAAGGGGATGTGTGAGGATAGAAGGAAGATGGAAAAAATGGGCAGAAGTAAAGAAGGAAATAGAGGTAATAGAGGAAAGTAGGGAGAGAGGAAAGGAGGTAGGGGAAGAAGAACAGGAGGAAAATGAGAGAGAGGAAAATAGGGATTTTGGATAGGCCAGGAAGTGAGAAAAGAAAGAGGGTCAGAGGGAAGGAGAAATGAAAATAGAGATAAGAGAGAAAAAGGAAGGAAAATTATGTTTTGGAATATAGAAGGTTTAGGAAGACAGGATAAAGAATTCTGGAACTATATAGTGAAATGAGATTATGTTAGCTTAAGTGAAACATGGGTGGAGGAAAAAGGGTGGGATAGGATTAAGAAAGGATTACCAAAAACGCATAGATGGTATAGTAGTTTTGCGGAAAGAGAGAAAAGGCGAGGTAGAGCGAAGGGAGGATTTATTATAGGGATAGAGAAAGAATGGGATAACAAAGCTAAAAGCATATTTAGGGATGAAAAGAAAGGAGTGATATTGCGTAAGTTAGAGGATAGTAAGGGAGGAAAGGATATGATAATTGTTACACCATATAATAAGGATGAGTGGAAGGAAATGGAAGACAAAATAATAAAAATTACAGAGGAATATAAAGAGGAAATAATTATAATAGGAGGCGATTTTAATGCAAGGATATGAGAGGTAGAAGAGGAATTATTAGGAATGGTAGATGAGGTAGGAGGATATATATGTATGTATTAAACGGAGCGATGGAAGGCGATAGATATGGCGAATTCACATGTGTTAACAACAGAGGAAGCTCGGTAATAGATTATGCGATAGTGTAGGATTAAGTGTAATCGTTTAATTATATTTTAAGTTTTGTGACATTCCCGCCATCGAGTATTGTCCAGCGTGCACTATAAAGTAATGGTAGATCGGTATAAGAGGGCGTTCGCGATGAAGAGAGACGGGTCGAGGCGGCGCATCTCGCGCATTGCGAGGGAACAAAGACACTTCGGTCTTGGAGAGTCAGCGGAGAGTAAAGGTTTTCAGACGATCTCTGTGAACTCTGTGAACCGACTATTTTCTGTAATAAAGTCCATATATATACCATCCTACAACCGTTTTTGGGAGCTCAGCCGGGATTGAGTCCAGGATCGAAGCCAAGGGGTTCCGTCATGGCCGCGGTGGCATACGGACGTGTCTGTGCTACGCTCCGTATAGTGGTCTCATAGCTGTGCCTTGGACTGATTTCTCGGCTATAAGAATGTGCTCGCTGTGTTCGCCGTTACTGTATTACTGTGTGGAAATGGAGGCGGAGTGATCAAAGACATACCCAGGTAGAACATAAAACTCATAATGACGTCATAATGACGTCATCATGATTTAATTCATCACTTAAAAGTTACCCAAACAAGAATGATTGAAAAATGATTTAAAGAAGACACAAAGAATCATAGATGTTAAGTACATATTCAAACATATTGGTACTTTTACGTTATAGTTAAAAGAGAGTTAAAAGAGATAATTAGAGAAGAATTTGTTAATTTTTATATTAATATGATGTACTTATATTATTCTAATATAACTGTCAGAATTTCAATTTTGAACTACTTCTATTTTTTTGAAAATCATTTTCTGTTATGCACGCGCAGTTTTTTCAAGTTGCTTTTCCATTAAAAATAAATATTTTATTTTAATTTTTACATTATTAACACATGATCTCTTAAAGTACTACATTTTGTGTGCAATAATGTTTATTATTAGTTATTTATAATAATAATATGTATACTCGCTAATAATATGTATAATGCAAATAAATTTCGTGTATCAATCAATTTGAGATAATATTCTTCTTTTTGGAGGTCATATTAAAATCACTATGATAGCATAAATAAGTCACCAAAACGTAGCCAAAAATGTATCAAATGAGATCATTATGATTTTTGAAGTGATGTCATAATGATGTCATAATGAGTTTTATGTTCTACTTGGGTAATTATCCTGTAATTATCACTTAAAGTTTCGGACTCCTACCGTGTGCCACGTTTTACCGTCTCATTACCAAGATGGCCGGTTCCCCCCACCCTCTCTACGGACTTTGTTCAGTGTTTTACGATCCTTTAATATCTGTGCATTATTCAGGACATATGGTGCGGGTATAATGACTTTACTGATGTGCGCGATTCGATTTGACATGGATTTTTGACCGATGCCTTTAATTTGCTGGTCTCTCCATCGGAACACGCAGAGCGCGCGTGATGGCGCGGTGCGGCCACGCACTCGCATGGGTGACTCCGTATCTACTGAATTACGGACAGAGATGTCATGGGAGTCTTCTCCCTGTTCTTGCTGGATTTGATCTGCCTTCGTGCTGTTTTTCGGCCTGGATATATATCGGATGACGCGGTTTTGGGGAATCGTCTGGAACTCCTTGTTACATGGAATACGACCGAAATGCTGGCCTGCCATTGGCTGCTCTGCGCCAAGTGAGTCTACACTTTGGTGTATGTGCGGCTATCGTCCGGCCAATCTCTGATTCATTTCGAATGCTCTTGACTGTGCGTCGGACCGCGTGCGATTCTCGGCGTACTAATATACCACCATCTATTTTCACGATTCGAAATGATATTTTACACGATATTATAAATGTACTTTTGCGCTGGGTCGGCTCTCTTTTTCTGTGCGACCCCGCGATCGCTATTGGTCGCGCCATCTCGACCGTGACGATCGCGACGTTTGCGGGAGGCGCCCGTGTAATGCGCGTACTGCGTATATGTTTCGCGTCCGATGTTTACTCTTAATTTACTTTTATTTTCGGCCGGATGCGTTAAATCGTGTGCCTGATTGCCGACGCACTATCTGTTGTCTGCTCGGTGTATCCTGTGTTCATGTCGTACCTATTGTGGGTGTATGGGTGTTGTCATGTGTATGCGCCTTGCACCGGTCGCGGTTGCGCCCCTGACGGGCACCGTTCCCGGGCGGTGACTCGATGCGGGTCTGTTTCTGGCCCTGCGATTGGTCCTGCGGACGGTGGCGTCGCCGACGTGCCTAAAGTCACTAGATATATAAAGTACCGCAATCTAGCCTCCATTTTGACGCCACAACGCGGCTATTTCAAACCAATGTTTTTGTACGACTGTTATATTAGGGGTTTCGTATGAGTTTTATATTATACAAATAATTGAACATTAATAAATGTATTTTATTTACCATGACATTTAACATTAACAATAGACTTTTTCATTGCAACGCTACGACTAGAATTAGCGACTGCTTTTACAATATTATCACAGTCTTTTTTCAAGGAGAAGTGAATTCGTGCAATTACAAACATTTTAAACAGTTTATACATTATATTGTGGCACGATGGGACAAAAGCCGACGGAAACGCTTGTAAACATTTATCACCAAACTCAGTAGGTTTTAACTTATAGGATAATATATTAGTTTGATGTTGTCGAAAAAACTTACCTTTTTAAAAAAAGGTAAAAAAAGCACCAAGTATAAGCTCCAACGACCGAATATATTTTGTTACTCTCTTTTTTGCATCTCTACAAAAATATCTTCACTACAAAACTATCTTCTCTACAAAAGTAATGATATCATCAAATGGCGCCAACTAAACTAAATAGTTTTAAACGTGGTGGAGCGATGACTGGAGTGGGGGCATGCCCGCCGGCTGGACGCCCGCGGACGCCCGTTGTCCGCGGTTTAGACAATTTGCATCTCTACAAAAATATCTTCACTACAAAACTTTCTTCTCTATAAAAGTAATGATATCATCAAATGGCACCAACTAAACTAAATAGTTTTAAACGTGGTGGGGCGATGATTGGAGTGGGGGCATGCCCGCCGACTGGGCGCTCGCGGACGCCCGTTGCCCGCGGTTTAGACAATTTAATACAAATAAATATTTTATTTTAAATTACAAAAACTTGGCGCTGCTCAACCGAATTTTAATAGGTAATTATAACTATCATGTCTCGTGAAATATTACTAACAAAAAAGTTAGCATCTTCCTATGCATCTACTATATTGTCGTCTATTGTGCTGTTGTTTGCTAGCAAAGCTTTGATGTCGGAAATGAAACATTTGCATGATCCAAACGATATAGCATATTTATATCTGTTAAAAAATTTAAAACAATGTATGCTAACTCTTTATTAACAGTATGTCCGTTCGATGTGTTCTCTCTTCAGCTGTGTACTTAAATGCAATAATATGTAACATTATGCTAGCTATACGATCATGGTCGGGAAGGTTATCCAAAGTTTTACAATAAGTTTTCGGAATACTTGTATTATTGCGTAGATATTCGTACAGATCATCATTCCTTTACTCTAATAATGCGTCATCGCACGTATCCGTGAGAAAAAGTTATAATCTCTCGCATGATAAACTGTATTCTCGGAATTTATCATAAAATGTCGGAGTAGCTTTCTGACCACAACTGTACTTGAATAACTCAAACATGGAATTCATATTCCTAGCAAAGAGCTAGGAAAAAGCTTGCTCATCTATTACTAGAATTTTTTATTTCCGTACATTGCTTGAGCATACTGACTATCTGCATAATTCTACAAAGTTCTATATAATTTTATAAATTTATACATGTTTTTATATGAACAATTGTTATATAATTATCTGACTTTATACAATTGTACACAATTATAAATAAGCAAAGTTTTACATTACAATTTGTTTCATATAAAACAATGTCTAAATCTATTACCTTTTTAAAAACAGGTAAAAAAAA
>NW_011965051.1:0-5543 GCF_000949405.1 Vollenhovia emeryi
TTGTAGTAGATAGCTTTGCGCAAAAGAGTGAATGCGTGGGTGGGTGTGTGGGTAGGCAAAACTTCAAAAAACCCCCTTAGCAGTGTTTCCCGAAAAATTTGGAGAATTTCAAGACCGGTTGCAAAAAGATCGGTCCACAAATGTAAAAGGGGTTCATAGTCAAACAAACAATGCGAATGCGTTTTCCCGATGTGAGATCCCGATGGTTGTTACGGTTCGTGGTGCGGTCGTGCCGGATGCCGGTAAGAACCGACGGGGGCGAGTCACTCCTCACCTTCTTCTCAGTCCGTGCACGCCGAGGTGTCCTGGATCCGATGCACCGGCGCGACGGACAGCGGTAAAACCCGCTGGGGGCGAGTAACACCTCGCCTCGCTGTATCCACCGAGATCGGGTGAAGGATTGCGAAAGACTGCGGTCTTTTAGAGCGGAGCCGAGAACACTCGGCAGAGGCGAGTCACTCCTCACCTCGGATCAGCGCTATCGAGAGCAGGCTTTAGCGGATAGGATTCTGAGAGCTGGCTTCGTTTCGGATCGGAACTAGGCGGGCGGCGGAATCTGCCTTTTTGGCTCTGGGCCCGTCTTTTATACCCGTCTACCCCCAATTGTTATTACAATTAAGTAACAAATCGGTTGGTAGGGGTAGACGGGTGCCGGGGTAGCGTGTATGTGCGCGTGCGCGGCGTGGATCCGCGTGACAGCGGTCCTCGGTTCGCTTCGGTCGTTCCCGCCGGCGATCGTTTCGCCGAGCGGGCGCTCACTGCGTGCGTTTATCGGTGGGCGCCACGCGCCCACCCTTCGCCTGACGGTCGGCGGCATCCGGATCTTTGCCGGGAACGATACGTAATTCCGGGCGTATCGTTACAAGAGTAAGACAGTGGGCGAGAATTCAGCGAGTGTATGGAAAGAAAACAAAAGTAGGATACGGAAAATGTTATGTAGATGATAAAGAATTTAGGTGGAATGAATGGGAAGAAAAAATGGTAGAGTTTGAGGGGGGGGGGTAGAAGTAATACATTTTAGTGGGAAAAAAGTGGTGAGACAGAGAGTGTGCGAGGGGGAGGTGGGATGGAGAGGGGGAGGGGGAGAGAGCGAGGAAAGAAAAAAGGGAAAAGAGAAATAAGTGTAAGGGAAGGATAAGAGGGGTGGTATGGAACGTGGCAGGGTTGAAAAGGAAAGAGGAAGACTTCTGGGAATATTTGAAGAGGTTTGAATTTATCGGTTTAGTGGAGACGTGGGTAGACGAAAAAGAGTGGGAAGGAATAAAAGAAAAAATGCCAGAGCGGTGGAAGTGGAGGTGTCAGCAGGCATGGAGAGAAAGCAAAAAGGGAAGGGCAAAAGGGGGGATTATAACAGGGGTAAAGAAGGGGGTGGAGGAGAGAGAAATAAGATATGAAGAGAGGGAAGGGATACAAGAAAGAGTGATAATAATAGAAAAGAAAATGTGGAGGTTTATAACGGTATATAATAGAGAGGGAAAATAAGAAGTTTTACAGAATCTGGAGTAGGTGATAGGAGAGGGAGAAGAAGGAAACCTAATCAGGGTGAGGCAGCAAAAGTGTTACCAGATTCAAATCGGTATATTATACAAACCGTTAGACATAGATACTTCAAATTTGGCAGAGTTGGAGGCTGTGTTGAAGCCACGGGCACGCAAGAAGTACGGAAACGAGCCATACACGTTCCAGCAAGACTCAGCGCCGGCTCACAAGGCCCGAGTCAATCAGGAGTGGTTGCGAGCCAACGTTCCGCACTTCATCACCGCTGGAGAATGGCCTCCGAATTCGCCAGATGCAAACCCATTGGACTTTTCTATCTGGGGCATCTTAAGTAGCAAGGTTTCAACAAAAAAATATGAAAGTGTCGACGCCTTGAAGGTTGCGCTTAAGCGGGAATGGGCCAAAATACCACAAGACCACATTCGGTCAGCTTGCGAGTCGTTCATCGGCCGTCTCGACGCCATAATAAAGGCCAAGGGAGGCCATATTGAAAATAATTAATTTGTTTCTTTAATTTGGAATGTTCCTGAACTATCGACGGTTGTTTTGAATAAAAATAATAAAAAATGTAGATTCTATGGCCATTTGAATTGGTAACACTTTTGCTGCCTCACCCTGTATTATGGGGGATTTTAATGCAAGAATAGGCAGAGAGGGAGGATGGAATATAGGGAGGGAAGAGGGAGATTATGAAGAGGAGGGAGAGAGAAAGTCTAGACACGGAGTAGTAAACAAGCAAGGGAAAGAGCTGGTTAGTATGTTAGAAGAAAGAGGGTGGTGGGTACTAAATGGAAGGAAGGAAGGAGATGAAGAGGGAGAATGAACTTTTGAGAAGGCAGGAGGGAGGTCAGTGATTGATTTCGAAATAGTAAATAGGGAAGCATGGGAAAGTATAGAGAAGTTGGAAGTGGGGTGTAGGGTAGAGTCAGACCACCAACCAATAGAAGTAGACCTGGGGAAAAGGGGTACAAGAGAGGAGAAGAAAAGAGAGAAAGAAATAAGGATACAAGTCAGAAGAAGGGGGGAAAGAATTCAGAGAAAAAATAGAGGAGGTAAAATGGGAAAAAGGAGGGGTAGAAGAGGAATGGGAGGAATTAGAGAGAGCGATGATGGAGGCAGTAAGATATAAAAGAGGAGCAAGGAAAAAGAGGTAGGGTGGTGCCCGTGGTGGGATAAGGAGTGCAAGAAGAAAAAGAGAACAGTACAAGGGGCGAGAAGAAGATACAGAAAAGGTAGGAAGGAAAGAGAGTGGGTAGAATTTATGAAGTGTAGAAGGGAATACAGAAAATTATGTGAGAAGAAAGAGGAGGAATACAAGAAAATAGAAGAAAAAGAAGTAGAAAAGATTAGGACGGAAACGGAGGCGTGGAAGTTTATAAATAAAGGGAGGAGGAAAAGAGAGGGAATAAGTAAAGAGATTAAAATGGAACAATGGGTAGAATACTTTGAAGAGGTCTTAGGAGGGACGGTAGAAAAGAAGAGGATAGTAGGGGATAGACAAGAAGTGGATAGGAAAAAGGGAGAGGGGATAAGTGATGAGGAAATAAAAAGCGAAATAAAGAGGTTAAAAAAGGGCAAGGCGGCAGGAATAGATGGAATTAGAAATGAGGGGTGGAAGGTGGGAGGAGAGAAAATTGGCAGGAAGCTAAGAAAGATTATAAAGAAGATATGGAAAGGAGAGGGGTTACCGGAGAAATGGAGAGTGGGGGTTGTGGTTCCTATTTGGAAAAGAGGGGATAGAAAAGTAAAGGAGAATTACAGAGGTGTGACTTTGACAAACACGGGATATAAAATATATGCTAGTATACTGAATAAAAGATTGATAAAAGAGCTGGACGAAAGAGGAGGATGGAGCAGGTCGCAGGCAGATTTTAGGAAAGGGAGGGGTACAATGGAAAATGTGAAAATTCTAAAACACATAATAGGGAAAAAGCTAAAGGGTAAAAAGAAAGTATGGGCATTTTTTATGGATCTGAAGGCAGCCTTCGACAGGATAGATAGAGAGGTGCTATGGATAATGATGAGAAAAAGAGGGGTTAGTGAAGAGATGGTAGACAGAGTAAAAGAGATATACGAGGAAACTAGGTGCGTGGTAAAAGTTGGCGAGGAGGTCTCCAAGGAATTTTGGGTAGAAAAAGGGGTGAGTCACGGGTGCCCGTTGAGTCCGACGCTTTTTAATATATATTTAGCCGATATTGAAGATGAAATGAAGAAGGGAAGAGGAGCAGTAAGGGTGGGAAATGATAAGGTGTGGACATTAGAATATGCAGACGATATAGTGATAGTGGTGGAGGAAGAAGAAGGCTTGAGAGATATGATCAGAGGGGTACGGAGATATGTGGATAAGAAAAGGTTAGATATGAGCGTAGAAAAATCAAAAGTGATGGTATTTAGAAATAAAGGGGGAAAAGAGAAAGAGAGATTCTGGTGGTGGGGAGAAAAAAGGATAGAGGTAGTTAAAGTATAAAAGTATTTAGGATATATTTTGACATGGCATGGAGGGGAAAAGAACATGTAAGAGAGAGGGTAAGAAGAGCAAGGGTGGCAATGGGGTGGGTATGGAGCTATGGGGGAGAGAAAATTCAGGGGAGATGTGAGGTGGAGGCTAAAGCTGTTCGACAGCATAGTAAAAGGGATTTTATATTATGGAGTAGAGGGGAGAAAAAAAAGATGGCGAGGTGGAAAGAAGTTCAGTGTGAGGGTGTCGTGAGGAAAGTGACGAAGGGAAGGACTGGAACGGAGTAAGAGGAAGAAGGAAGGAGCGCTGGAGAGAGGAACGGGAGAGGAACCCGGGAACATGGAGGCGAAAGAAAATAATGGAAGGCGGAAGAGAAATCGGAGTGAAAAAGGTGAGATGGAATGAGTCGGCAGTCTTGGAACGAGGAGAGAGGAGGGGAGAAGAGAACGGAGGAACGAGAGTCGAAATGGAAAAGGAAGAGGATTGGCCGAGAGGATCGAGAGATCGATAGTCGATCGACGGAGGTGCAGGAAGAGGGAGCTGACGGACTGAAATCGGACGGCAGCGGAGAAGGAGGTGTACAAGAGTACAGTTGACGGGCGGTGGAGGTGGCAAGGCACAGGAGGAGGAGACAGAGGAGAAGAGGAAACGGAGAAGGAGCGGAGACGAGGAAGAGAAGGAGAGGCGGCGGAGGAGAAGAGAGAAGAGGAAGGCAGAAGGAAGGAGGAATAAGAGTGAGAGGAATGGAGCAGGAGGAAAGAGAGGAGGACGAGTACAAGGAGGCGAGCGATCGAGTGCTCGAAGTCGAGGGATCGAGGAGAAATTGGTGGAGGGGAGCGAGAGATCGATCCGACGGGAAGAAGGTGCGATTGGCCGAGGGGATCGAGAGATCGATTCGGTCGGGAAAGCAGCGAGTAGAGGAGCGAGTGAGAGGGGAGGGGTCAGGGGAAAGGGAAAGTAACAGTGGTAAGCGCGTGAGAAGGTAGACAACGGGACTGAGAAGGCGGCAGAAAAAGAAAGGAAAGAAAAGAGAAGGAAAGCAGAAAAGGAGGTGCAGAGGAGAGGACGAGGTGGAGGAAAGAAGGTAGGAAAAAGGGCAGAGGGAGGAGCAAAAGAGGATAGAAGAGGTGGCGGGCGATAACGAGCGGGGCAGAGAGAGAGAGGTTAGGGCAGGTGGGCGCGAGGAAGGCAACCGGCGTTGGCTACTCGCGTGCACGTGGACGGGATCAGGGAAGGGATAGTAAATTTAACAAATAATAATATCCAATATTCATAGGAAAAGGGAAAGAGGACGGAAGAAAGAAGAGGAAGGAGGCGGAGAGAAGAGGAAGGAAGAGGAGGGAGAATAGGGAGAAGGCAGGAGAAGGCAGAAGAGAGCAAGCGAGAGAGGGGTGACGGAGGGGAGGAGAGTGAGGAGGAGAGGGAGAGAAGAAGGGGGAGAGGTATAGAGAGAAGCAGGAAGAGGAGACAGGGAGAGAATAGGGAAGAGGATGGCGGGAAGAGAGAGGGAAAGCGGTTCGAAGGAACGGACGGAGGCGCTAAGAGAGATAGGAAGCGAATTGAGGAAGATAAGGGAAATATTGGAGAG
>NW_011965052.1:0-5543 GCF_000949405.1 Vollenhovia emeryi
AAAAACAAAGCGGGGGGTTCACGACTTTATATAAAAAACGAAGAGAAATTAAAAATATCAGCATGTGAAGCCTAACCACAATTACTTATAAAGCGATATTTTTCATTTCTCTTCATTTTTTATATAAAGTCGTGAACCCCCCGCTTTGTTTTTACGTGTACTGTAATCGTGTGGAAGAATTTTGTAATTTTATAAAGCCAAATTCAAATTGCTCACGATTAAAAAATTGAAAATTTCAAATACCAATATCTTTCTCATTAGACTTCTGACCCGAGTGTTTCAAGTATAAAAACGTTCTGCTATGCGGTCCGCAACTTATCCTGGTATTATTTTAGGCGTAAAAACCAATAAAAAGATTCAGCAGCGCAAAAACTATATTCGAATGTGTCGGTAAAACAGACGACTTTAGCATCCTCTTTTACCGACAGAGTCGCATACAGTTTTTGGAGGTTTGTAAAGAAACGTAACCTCAATATGTCATATTATAGATACAAACGAAAATAATTATGTAGCATTTATGTACAAACTAATACCAGACCCAAGTGTAGAATGCATAGTGGAACATTTTCATATAAAAAACATTGAGATTTGAAGTCTAATTCGTATCGCATTATGTATTGCAATATTTGTAATACATAATGCGATACGAATTAGACTTCAAATCTCAATGTTTTTTATATGAAAATGTTCAACTATGCATTCTACACTTGGGTCTGGTATTAGTTTGTACATAAATGCAAATAATAAGATTTACAAACGCAAAAACGGTATCCGACTCTGTCGGTAAATCAACCACTCCAGCATCCCCTTAACGCGTTTTGTAAATACCAGAGACAAAATAGCAGTCATTAAACACTGTGAAAGTAAACTTTTTGTTATATTTATTGTCAAACTAATCAAACATGATATTGCTAAATAAGTAACTAAATGGGCTCGTGTGTTTCTCAAAATCATCTAGGGAAAGGCCAATAATAGAACGAGCTACTAAAAGGTTCTAATTAATAGTTATTGTGTGTGCAACCAAATGTCTAACGACAATTAACATGAATTCCGCAATGTACAAAAATAGATAAAAACTAATTCGTTATATTTAAAATAATAATTGAAACAAAATAGTTATACAAAACATTAAACATCGAATCGACGTCGGGCGACGAATCATTTCTCACTGCGTATAGAACGAACGTTTCGACTGTACTTATTGTTAGTCTTCTTCAGCGTATTCGAATCAACTAAACAATATACATGTATTATAATTAATAATTTACTTTAACAAATCGAAACAGTTAATCATTGCGTGTGACGACAAATAGTTCTGGTTTCTTGTGATGCGAAAGGAAGCCTTTGGTCCAATAGATGTAGTCCAGTTATAAAACATCTAGTTCAATAAAGTATCCCCTTATTTCACGTTTGTATTATAAATGTGAATAGGTACGGTCCTAGTGTGATTTCTCCACAAAATTCATAGTAATTCCTTAAAAAGTACAAAGACAAGTAAGTAACATGACTTCGATCTTATATCTTACCCGATTAATAAATGGCCGAGCCGAGGCGAAAGGTGAAACCGATAGCAGAATAAACATTGAAGGTCAACAATTATCGCTTGCGGAATTCATGTTAATTTTCGTTGGACTTTTGGTTGAACACGCAATTAGTAACTTTTAGTAGCTCGTTCTATTATTGGCCGTTTTCTATATATGTATGATTATAATTATGCTAATTTGTTGAAATCATGTTACCATAATCACTCACAATGAGACTGCAGCAAAAATTAGAAAAGAGATATTCGCTGTGTGCGTAGAGACTATAGTGCTGCCGCGGTTGGTGAAATGTCGCATATTTTGCTGGAATAGCTGTAAATGATTGCTAATATTCAAGTTACATAAACTGTCGTGAGGTATCTTGATAGTTTTAGGTCTCTTTATAATTTCGATGAAAAAATTTTCGTTATATTACAAAACATTTGCTATAGATTTTTCATTATATGTGTAGGTTAACTTCTCTAACTTTTGCAATGAGCCTTATCATACGAACGGGATTTGGACCCATTACTCATGACATTAAATTTAATCCGAGTGCAATACCGAAAGGAAAAGCCTTAGCAATATCGCATGTAATTCGCGTTGAAGAATTGCAGAGTGAAAATATAAGTCATTTAATAAGATGCAGTGTGATACCGCAAACGTCTGTCAATGCTACTCCGTACAAGGTACAATTACATGTAAGTATTAAATGAAATTTAAGTAAAATCCCAGACAACGTTATGTCGTCTTAAAGACATCTCAAATCTGTGAAATACATTTTTACATGAATACACGCAACAATTTTTTCCCTTTCGCAATTTTTCCATTTTTCGATAATTGTCACTCCAGCAAATAATGCAAACTTCGGCCACCATGAGCGCCCTAAGTCCTACTTTTCCGCTATAGTATATCATCGCACGAAGCGAATAGATTATGAAACAAGTTCACAAAGTCTGACGTAGTACATTTGCGTGCATTCACTTTCGCGTTTTTCGAAAAAGATGAATTGTTACTCGGTGTATCTTTATCATCGCTTTCAATCGCGTTTGTGGGCAATCGCATAATATTGGAGTTGGCAAAAAGCCGAACGAACTTACTTGCCAACCCGATATAAACTCAATATTGGCTTATATTGTTATTTTTCTTTTATTACTCGCGCAAACGTGCGTTATATTGAGTGTTACAAAATAGTATCTTCTCCGTTTCGTTTCCAGTTCGATTTACGACGACCATTTTTAACCCTTTCGCGAACATTTTTTATTGTTCCGGCCGGATTGCTTATTCGGAACCGTTGTGAGTTGGTCGTTATTTGTTCATCTGACCTGCTGATGTGGTTAATCCTTTGACTGTGACATGACCACCGATGCGTAATCATCGATGCGCTATCAGCAGCCAACGCCACATTGCGCGCGCAGCCGAAGGCAGCCTTTCTTTTGACCGATACGGTTTCCTGAGCCGTGTTGCCGGAAACGGTAAATTATTTCCTCTTAAATCACGAAGGCGAGAAGCTACTAACGCCGAGGATCAGGGACGGGTTACTGAAAAATGTATAAACGCCCTCTTGGCCACATTACAATCGTCACACTTTTAAAAGTGCCTAATGGAGTCCCATTGTGCGTTACGTCATAAAATTCTTGATTCAACGTAACGTATGCATTTATTTGGACAGGTTCAGTTGAAGATAACATTCGATCACTCCTGATATCGTCAAACGAATTTACGCCACTGTAAAACTGGTTATACATGATGGGATATTTTTACTTATAAATAAGATAAAACAAACAACTTTACTAGACAAAAATGTTTTATGTTGTTATTTTTTCCATATAAAAAGTATTTTCCACTTAAAAGATAATAACCGCACATTTTTCATAAATAACGCAATGTACAATAATTCTATACATATAATCTTTAATAATTATATACAATATTGACATTACTAAGATATTAAAACAACAATCATTAAAATAACCCAAACAACACGCACGTCTAAAAGACATGCGTGCTGTACGTATGGGAAGGTAAAGTCTCATTCAATTCAATTCACTATAATTCCCATTATCTTCCACCGATACAAATATATATTTCAATATCATTGCAATGTCATTGCGATAACTATTGTTCGGTCCAAGGTAGCGAGAAACCAAAAAATTCACGACTTTCCCAAATCCGCCCCTGAAAAGGACTGTGCTCGAGGCACGAGCTATCGCGCGCGTCGCTTCGATTCCTCCGGGTAGCTACGCGTGAAGCAGAGGAAGAAGTGGAAGGATGGGAGAAAGACGGGCGAAGAGAGCGAGAGAGCGAGAGAGAGAGAGAGAGAGAGAGAGAGAGAGAGAGAGAGAGAGAGAGAGAGAGAGAGAAAAGGACAAAAAGAGGAGAGGGGAAGGGTTCGCATAGAGACATGGAAAGGAACAATGACTCGCGGTACTGGCGTTTACAGGGTATAGCGAGTATATCGGTGGGGCGAACTCGTAATTAGTCATAGTGCGATGCGCTAACAGCGGCACTCTGCAAGAGTGAGCCTCGGCTCGTTCCCGTTCGTGCCGCCGCGCGCGATGCTCTTGTCGGGGCAAATCTCAAGAGTACTCGGCTTGATTCTCTACCGGGTGACGCGCGAAATTTGCGACTCAGCGCTCAAACGGTAGCGTGATTCAGTTTTGTTATAAAAGGAACCACCGCGTCACTCCACGCTATTTTCGGACCACAGTCCAGCGAGACTTCTTATCCTTCTCACGCGAATTTAAATGTAACGTTTAATAATCGAAGCTTATAAAATTAAATTAATTACACTGCTGGAGAGTTCGGCGTTAAACTCAATTTTGTACTCGTAAATCTTATTAATTTCCATGTTCGTTAAGTAATTTCTTTGCCTCTCGCGTCCCACGGTTTTATGCATCTACTTTAGACACGTTAATCAAAGATGCATTGAGATTTTCAAACGCCCTGAACGGCGCGCGCGCGCGAGCTATTATTCTTTAGAAATATCTGATTTTTACCAGCCGCTCAATGAGCGATGTAACACGTATAACGGACCTGAGACACTTGCACACAAAGTCCTATCCGAGTCGATCTACGGTCACGAGTAACGGGTCGTCGTATATCTCGTAATTAAGCTGGTATAAGTGAAGCTCGCGAATCATCGCCCTCGAGTTACTGCTTAATTAGTTCGACCTCGGCCATCGCGAGACGCGAGACTAGCTGCCTTTCCTGATCGGCCAGTACAAAATTATATGCAGCCATCTGTCGCAATCCACGACAGATGATTTATCGGCTCGTAACATTATATTATAAGCGGCGCGCTAACTCGCGACTCGCCGCCACATCTACACACGGCGTCGTTAATGTCTACCCATCTGAAGTTGCGCGCGGATCGAGGCATTTTTGAAAAGCGTGCGACTCTCTAGCTCTTCGTGCATCATGACTGTGGAGACAGCGAATCACCATTGCCGGTTTCAATGTCATGATGCACGAAGAGTCAGAGAGTCGCATGCTTTTCAAACGTATCTCGATCCGCGTGCAACTTCAGATGGGTAGGCATTAAGGAGATGCAGGAGTAAGTTTGCACTTAAAACTGTTTGTTTCGTAGAAACTTTCAGGGGATCCAAACTCTCCGTATTTTAACAGTGACGTAAGTTTGATTAATTCACAACTTCGGGTCACGAAGCAGGGCGCAGCACTGTTGTTCCCCCACTACCACTACAGTAGTAAAGTTATGGCGGATAACCGTGGTTATCGGTTACAACCACGGTCTTACATACAGGTCTTTCAATTCAGCCAAATTTTGGTGGTGGGGGTAGGTCGAATTTTTAAGCCAAAAATCGTTCGTCTCTTGGCCACGAGAGTCGCTGCGATACTGTAGTACAGTGGTAGTAGGACAGAGACACAGATATAGAAACCGTGATTTATATATCTGTGTCTCTGTCCTACTACGGCTACTACCGCTGTACTATCGCAGCGACCTTCGTGGCCAAGAGACGAACGATTTTTGGCTTAAAAATTCGACCTACCCCCACCATATGA
>NW_011965053.1:0-5545 GCF_000949405.1 Vollenhovia emeryi
TGGAAAAAGTGTGTCATTTTCGGGCATCATCGGAAGTTGTCGTGAGCGTTCGGTTAGAAGTTGTCGTTCGTACACTTGCCAAACAAGACAGGAAGAAGACCGTTGTCATACCTAACCTAACCTAACGACTCCCTCCTACTTGAGAAACGATATATATATATATATATATATATATATATATATATATACGACTGCGCGCACGACGATTTACGACAGCTACCGATGATGCCCGAAAATGGCACACTTTCTCCAACATGGCGCTGTTCAAGTGGGGACAGAAAATTTGCGCTAGAAAGGGGGCATCCACTATCCAGTTATAATATAGATCAGTGAGTGGAGATCCAATACCAATAGATGATCCTGCATTACATTTGCCTGCTCCATGGGAAGATATTTTAGAAAATGGAAATATTCCTTGCAGAAACGATGGACTGTGTAATAATAATAGTATGCAACATGTATTAATCAATGATTATTTTCAAAGGTAAGGAAAGATTTATGTAGCAAATTATATACAATACATTCTATCGAATTTAACTACAAAATATTAAGTTGTATAAAAATACATTGTTGTATAAAAATACAACTTAATATTTTTTAGTTAAATTCGATAGAATGTATTGTTAATAAATTCTGGATATTTCTATAATGTACAAGAAAAATTTGTCATTTTTTATTGTTTCTTGATATAATTTTGCTATCAGTTAACTCTTTATACACTAATAAAAACGTATTTAACATATTATATACATAATTACTTTTCAGCTTAATATAAAACAATTAATTTTGATGGTTTATTATAATTTTTTCTACAAGTGAACAAGATTATTTCAATAATTACTTTAAACAAGAAGATCATGATTTATTGAACGTCTACTGATATGTGTAAGAAATACTGCATTTGGGATTATCTGATAATGACATAAAAGATTATTGAAAAATATCATTTTAGGAACTAGTATTATACGAATGTCATGAAAAAATGTACAAACATTGTATTGTCATGTAACTTATATAATTAACATCTCAATAAATGTATTGTTACATATTTTAACATATTTTGTCCACTAATTAACATATTTTGTCCTTTTTGTTTTTTCAGTATTTTAAGATATCAATTTAAAATTTCTTTCATATGGAGTAACTTATGCTAAAGAACTTAATACACTTACTATAAAGTAAATCACTAGCACATCTCAGTATAAAGCAAACCATTATTTAGTAAATTTAGTATAAAATAAAAGAACCCAAGACAATTTCAATGTGTTAAGTAATACATTTTAAACAAAACGTTTAATGTATGCGACATCAAAAAATAAATAGGTACTGTTACGTCCGATTTTATAAGGGGACGCGTGTCTCGTGACGAGACGAGGAAAATGAGAGAACAGGGTGGTTAAATGAATGAGCAGAACATCTTTGGAGGAACTAAACTATATATTACAAGAGAGATATTGTGTATGTACATAAGGAGGGGAGGGCGAGAGAGAGGGAGAAAGAACAGGGGCCTCTTTAGCCCAGCGAGGGCATGTCGTTGGCGGCTCGGAGCTGGGTCCTGGGCCGTCCGACGATCCTGATCTTCTGGGGGAGGGCCTCAATTCTGACGATGCAGGGCCGAGTCTGGGGCGGGGCCATGCGTGGTTGCCGTGGTCTTGGTTCCTGCGGTGGCCTTGGTTCCTGCGGTGGCCTCTTTGCTGCATCAGCCGGTGGTGCAGGAGGCGCGCTGCCCAGGCTGGATCTTGGAGGCCTCGATGCGGGGGTGATCGGCGGGCGCGGAGCCCACGTCCTGACCGGGCAAGGGTCCGGTGGCCTGTATGGAGGTGGGAGGCGTGGATGGCAGGGGGCTAGCGGAGGGTTGTTGGGTGCCGGAGGGTGAAGCGGGAGAGCGGGTGGTTGAGGCTCTAAGGGCCTGTCAAATATCCTGGGGTCAAAGACCCCAGGGGTAGCGTACGCTCGTGCTAATCGCCTGAGCTGGACCTTGCGTCCAGCTCGTCGCGACCTGCCCATGTCTGGGCGTGCCTGCGGGAAGCATCTCGAATTAGGCGTGTTATAAAGCGGGGGAAGCAATGCATGCTGTTAGTCATGATTACAACTTATGCTAATTTACTATTATAACTCCCTTAAGTAGGCACTCAGAGAAGGGTAGTGGTTTCAAAATCGCGGGGGATGAACTGAAATTGAGACTTCATATGTTGTGGTTTTAGTAGAATGCTCAGATGGATTTTTCGATTATGATAATCGATTCATTGCCGTCATCATCGCACTCTTGGCAACTTCTGATTCATTTTAATGTAGTAGGGAGACCCGAGAGTGAGTACTTTGACTGCGGTTAACGTTAATCTGCAAATGGAACGCGTAAGTGGCAAATCAAAAGTAATTACGTTGACTACTTCATCGCACAGAACGAAATAACTAAGGTTCATAACCATTCGAGCGTAAGATAGGTAGATTTCGCTGTGTGCCAATCTTAGGACGAGATTCTGTCTGTTCGAGGGGACTCTGTGAAATTGCCCCTGGAACGACTGGGAACTGATGTTGGTTAAGACGGAGAAGGTCCCCCTTTCTTTTGCGGGGTTCAGACCAGGTGACTGGTGTCGACGACGTGGAGGAGGTCGGTGAGGACTGGCGGCTCAATGCCAGTTCGAGGTAAGGTGGTGATTTCCCGCCGGAGGAACGCCGATGGCGGCGCGCAACCGGAGGTGGAAGAACCGGAGGAACGCCGATGGAGGCGCGCAACCGGGGGTGGAGAACCGGAGGAACGCCGATGGCGGCGCGCAACCGGACGGAGAACCGGAGGAACGCCGAGGGCGGCGCGCAACCGCAGGTCAGAATAAGAAAATGAAAAGAGAAACTAGACAGAGACAGGAATATCGGTAGAGGTAAAGAGAGATAGATGTATAGCTGAGCGTCGTCGTCGAGGAGGTGGTTTCCTGGTGGTCGTTGTCGTGGGCCACAGAGTTTAGCACACGCGGTAGAATCTCGCACTAACGGGATGCCGACTTAGCCTATGGTGACCGGGGGTGGAGAACCGGAGGAACGCCGATGAAGGCGCGCAACCGTAGATGGGAAATCGGAGGAACGCCAGTATAAAGGCGCGCAACCGCAGGTCAGAATAAGAAAATGAAAAGAGAAACTAGACAGAGACAGGAATATCGGTAGAGGTAAAGAGAGATAGATGTATAGCTGAGCGTCGTCGTCGAGGAGGTGGTTTCCTGGTGGTCGTTGTCGTGGGCCACAGAGTTTAGCACACGCGGTAGAATCTCGCACTAACGGGATGCCGACTTAGCCTATGGTGACCGATGGTTAAACACCTTAACTTACGTCGAGGATCGCGATGTGGCTTATAATAGTAACACTCCAGGAGTCAGAGGTAGGCTCTTTGTCGGGCAGAGGTTCGTTCCTCGCAAAGCTCGGAGAACTGAATGCGTATTTCGGGCTCCGAGGCCCGGCTTTTATACTGTTAGCTTCTAGGGCAAGTGCGGAAGTGGTGATGAGCGGGGGCCCTTCGATCATTTTCCGAATTTATTAATTTGTACTTTAATTAGTACTCCGACTAACTTGAGTCTTGGTTAGCTTAAAAGGGGGCCGTCGCTCGTCATTTTCCCGCTTATTCCCTATTAATTGCATTTTGCGTTCCCGAATTATTAACGCGCATACCAATCTCGCGTTTTTATGCGTAGAATTCCGTTATGCCGTTCCGAAGCACGTAAGCATGGAAGGTTCTAGAATATCGTCGCTACGATATTAAAAGTACTAATTTCCCGTGGTTTGAACGCGCGGTTTGCCGCGGCGGCTTGAAGTGGAGGCGCGTAGCGCCCCCGTACGTGGCTGAGATCAACGGGTCGAGTGGAGGTAACTCTGTTCTCGAGAACCGTTGATGTCAGCGTTTTAACAGCTTATTTCTTAATAATTAACGCAGATTCTTCGGATTTCTTTTATTAGGGCGAAAGCGGAGGCGCCAAAGGTCGGCCTATTACAGTGGTTGCCTCGGCTGTCGCGTAATTAATCCAGAAACGATAGTAGAGAAAAAAAGAATAGAGAACGTATAAGATCACGTGCCGCGCGCGTGCTACGTGCCGCGTCGCGCCGGAGCTCTCTATCGGGTGGGCGATCATTACTGCTTCGTGAAAAGTGACGTTTGACGAAAAATAATTCATCGGACGTAACAGTACTAATATACAATTAATGTTATAAAATAAATGTAGGAACTAATACAATGGATGGAATAAGTTAGATTTTTAATATAGCTAGCTTATTCTCTATATCTCTTTGGTACATTAATATTGTAATTTACTCTCTATGTTTAGTATCACTTGTTAGACATAGTATAAACACAAATACTTTAATAGTGTATTTTAACGAATACATAAATCTTTTACTGAAAAACATTCAATATATTCCAAATAAAAAATAATAGAATCAATAGAAGAACGGAATAATTTTTATTTCTTTTCATAAGAATTTAACTGTTTCTCAAGAAGTTTAACGTTAAGGCTTTCTTTTTTAATTGCATTTCTAGAACTGCAATTTCTAATGATGTCTTTTTATGATGATCTTCTTGCATTACTTCCACTAATTGTAACTTGGATTGCGCAAGGTCATAATACCATTCATTACGTTTATTAGCATTTATTTGAAGCTGTTTTGATTTTTTACGTTTTAAACTTTGATTTGGTGAACTATTTGTTCTTACTGGATTGCAGTTTTCCTTAGAAGATTGTACAAGAATTCTTTCTACATCTTCCAATGACAATGGATCTTCGTTTTTATCGTTCTTTGAGACCTGCAATTCTTTGCTCTTCTTGGAATTCAACTTGGCTGGTGTCCAGTCAGCCCAAGTTGAAGTTGCAGCCTCATTTTCTTCTTCAATCATCTGTAACAATACAAATATTTTAAAACAATATTTTTACCAATATTTCATTATAAAATATATAAAATAAATAAATATTTTAAATATATATGTGCGTATGTATGTGTACCTCAACTGGATAACAGTCTTCATTGTCTTCTAACTGTGGTTTGCTGCACTGTGGATCATCTATACCTGCAATACACATATTTTATCAGAACTATATATTTATCAATACTAATAAAGAAACCATATTTATATATTTTTGTTTATTGTATTTTTATAGCATACCGGGTATATAATCACTATCAAAATTATTTTGTAGACCCTCAGCTGATGGCTGAATAATACTTTTTACTTTTTCAGCAATTGGATCATCAATGATATTGATCTTTCCACCGCCTGTATACAAAGTACCGAATTAATATGATGTGTACACAAAGAATATTGATATTTAGTCTTCATGGCTTCCGGATGGTTGCCGCGTCCGTTTGCAGTGTGGTGCCGACGTTTCGCAGGCGTTGCAGTCTGCTTCATCAGGGCTGGGAGACTCTGATACTGAGCTCCCTCGCGTTGCGCTCGTCCTTTTATACTCGTTCTTGGGGGGAAGGGAGGGGGTAGTCAGGGCGGCGTGGTCAGAGGGAGGGGAGTCAGCCAATCCCTGCTGACGGAGGGGAGTCAGAGGGAGGGGAGTTA
>NW_011965054.1:0-2892 GCF_000949405.1 Vollenhovia emeryi
TTTTTTAAAACCTAAAATGACTTTATTTTTTAATTCAGCGGTCCAAAAAACATGGGTATACCAAGTTTCAAGCGATTATTTCAATGATAAGGGGTTTTTGCCACTTTTTGGTGGTTTCGCACCACTGTGCGGCGTTACGTAGAGAGAGTGGACATACACATACACATTTCTTAAATGTGTACTCATATGTTTAAAATATTTCATAGTTTATGTTCTGTACGATTAAAGTAATACTTTACGATTAAAGTAAATACCTCACTTTTGCAAAATATTACTGTTTTGTACACTTTTTTTATAGTTGGCCATATTATCCACCCCAAATTTAATATGGCCAAAACGCAGACTTTCAGATTCTTTTTTTTTCTTCGAATATAGATAGATTTTAATTGATCAAAACATTTTGTCATCAAAGCTTATTAAATACACTAGAATTTCAGAAAGTTACAAAATAAAAAAACCAGCGGTTTGAAAATTATGACCTCAAATCAAAACTATGGCCATAATACCTGCCTTTACCCTAAATCATATTTTTCTGAAAATCGTGAATCTATATACCGCTTCTTCCCACATTGGTTCTACACGCCGATTTCTTTTTCGGACATAACGCAGTTTTCTTACACGTGGAATTATTATCGTCAGCAAATTCACGTATTCGAAGCGATAAACGATTTTTTGTAATTATATTAAAAATGCTACATATTAACATTTTTCTGATGCTACATTTAGCATTCAATAGCCCCCTTTTCTCGTGCTGTAAATTATTCTTATTGCGAAAAATATTACCTCAGCCAGGATTCGAACCTAGGCTGGGACCCCCTCAATCCGTGACGGGCGTCTTAGCGTTATGTCCGAAAAAGAAATCGACGCGTAGAACCAATGTGGAAAGAAACGGTATATAAATTCACGATTTTCAGAAAAACATAAGATTTACAAGTTGGGCTACCTACATCTTGCCTTGTGACCTACATTGGCGTGTCCTCATATGTTGTTTACCATAGTTTTAGATAGGGGTCTTACTTGATAGTTTATTATACATATAATCAAGACGTTCACAAAATTGGGATTGGCTGATGCCGTCAGAGAACATAATTAATGTTAGATTTCTTCAGCCAAAAACAGGCAGATGTTTATTTTGTCTTCAGTTTCTAAATTTTATTTATTTTATTATTAACGTTAATAGTATCTTAATAAAAACGATCATATCTTATATCTCCGCGTCACTTTTAACTGCGTGGTGATTCCCTATCCAGTAAGCAGGAGCCTGTCCGTTTACACAAGACGTTTTGTAGACGTGT
This sequence comes from Vollenhovia emeryi, assembly GCF_000949405.1. Taxonomy (NCBI): domain Eukaryota; kingdom Metazoa; phylum Arthropoda; class Insecta; order Hymenoptera; family Formicidae; genus Vollenhovia; species Vollenhovia emeryi. The sequence goes on from NW_011965054.1 coordinate 1,296, forward strand.
CTATAAGACGTCTATTAGACGCGTCTAAAAAGGGTCAAATCGACATCTATTTAGATGCGAAATTCGATCTACTTTAGACGTATCGAATAGACATCTATTATACGTCTATTCGACTTCACGTTTCTCCCTGGGATAGTTCTGTTGTGCTACTATTAATACTATGAGATATTGTATTTGTATAATAACGTTTATTTAAAATTTGTTACAAATATGTTCAAAATGCCCTCCGCCCAATTCTACACAATTCTATAGTATTTCGTACAATTAATAGTAGTACAATAAAAATATAATAATCAATAGAAATACTTGCCGTTTTAGTTTAATTCAATTTAAATAAACAATGATTTTGTTGTAAATGTACAAATGTACAAGAATTAAAATAAAGTGTGCAAATTAGAAATTGCATTAGAATTTGCACATGGCTTCCTCATGGAGGAAGCTTTATGAGCGAAATCTAATTTTTTTCGATGTTTCTTGAAAGTGTGCAAATTGGAAATTTGCACATTTTTTCCTCATCATTAAAGTAGGCAAATTAGAAATTTGCACATTGCTTCCATTGTTATGGCTTCCTCATAGAGAAAGCTTTAAGAGAGAAATCTAACTTTACTACGATGTTTCTTGAAAGTATTCAAATTAGAAATTTGCACATTCTTATTTCGCTCTTAAAGCTTCCTCTATGAGGAAGCCATGTGCAAATTTCTAATTTGCACACTCTACTTTGCTTTACTTTTTTTCTAATTAGAAATTTGCACATTGCTTCCATTGTTATGGCTTCCTCATAGAGGAAGCTTTAAGAGCGAAATAAGAATATGCAAATTTTTAATTTGAATTCTTTCAAGAAACATCGTAGTAAAGTTAGATTTCTCTCTTAAAGCTTCCTCTATGAGGAAGCCATAACAATGGAAGCAATGTGCAAATTTCTAATTTGCCTACTTTAATGATGAGGAAGAAATGTGCAAATTTCCAATTTGCACACTTTCAAGAAACATCGAAAAAAATTAGATTTCGCTCATAAAGCTTCCTCCATGAGGAAGCCATGTGCAAATTTCTAATTTGCACACTTTACTTTACTTTTTTCAAATTATATATTATATTGTTCTTCAGTTTTTTCTATCAAAATTTCATATATGATTCATTAAAATATGATTAATTATTTCTTGAGTTATAGACATTTGAAATTTTTGGAAATCATTATTAAAGATAATTTGCGATAGTTACAGCAACCACAGACATTTCTCAAAAAATTTATCATCATAACAATCATATTCAATATCATATTCAAAAACTCAACCTTAAATAATGCGATTTCCGAGAATAATGTAACTTTCAAAAGCACATAACTCCGAAAGTACCTAACGAAAATATAATGTGTTCTAGTGTTTTGGAAAGCTCTTGAGGTAAGCTATAACAATATGCATTAAAAAAAGGAGTTCCATTTAAAAATTTCAAGGTCATCTTTACGTGACCTTGAAGTAGCTGTTCAAGGTCATATTTATATTACTATGTAATGCATTACTTGAAACCGTACAACTTTCATGTTTAACATTTTTTTCCATCTTACATATTTAAAAAGTTATTTAGAGTAAACTTATATGGA
>NW_011965054.1:3107-5545 GCF_000949405.1 Vollenhovia emeryi
TACATACATACATACATACATACACACATACACACATACATACATACATAACGACATTTTTTCTAAATGTGATTTTTGAACGTTTTAGAACATTCTAAACATATTTTCAAAGAAAACTGGAAAAAAAATTTTTTCACGAAAACAAAGCTTCCTCTATGAGGAAGCAAAAAAGTTTGTTATTAGATTTGTTAATAAATTTCGCGTTTGTATCAACATAGTTTCCATTAGGCATTGCCGAATTGAATAAAATATGAAATCTATCTTATTACATATTAAAAAAATAACCTCAATATAAATCGATATTGAAGAAAATATTTTTACCATATAAATTGTCTGTGACATTTCATAAGTTGACAACTTCTCATGTGGACAACTTCTCATATTTATTATTTTTAATTTATTATTTTTTTATTTTTTCATGTTTAAATACGACTCAATCAATAACATCAGCATCATTGTACATATAATTGTAGGATCAAACGAGCCCGCCGAAGGCGGGCTCGTTTGATCAAAATTATATGAAGTGTCTCGTTCGAAGATGATAGTCTTGTAGTCTTGCTTGTCATGCCTTACATCACAACGTTTAGCGCATATTTAATTTGAATCTGGCGCCCTTCCGTCGCCTAGTTACTCCCGTTTAGTCCCCTACCCTCATATTGTTTTGTGTAACGAGCATGGAATTATCACGCGTATTTTCGAAGATGATAGTGGGGATAGTGTTGGTTCTGGATACTTTAAGTTTTTTTTTTAGGGACAAGGATTTGAAAATGGGAGGGAGACTATCATCTTCGAACGAGACACTTCATATAATTTTGATCAAACTTCGCCCGCCTTCGGCGGGCTCGTTTGATCCTACAATTACATTACGTGTCTCGTTCTCAATGATAGTCTTGTAGCCTTTTAGAGTATTAGTGATAATTCCTTATTTTGAATACTTATGTTCTTTATTTTATTATATGTAACATTCTTATTTTCTTAGAATTGCACGCGCAAACTGGTCATTGGGGGCCTGAATCGGTTTGTTATAAAACTTAAAAAAGGTTTGAGAACCAGGTGCCCATCCTGCACTACGCCTTATAGCTGTGATATCTACTCCTCTTTTAAAGGCCGCAGATACTGCTGCGTATCGCGTGCTATATGCCGTGAACTGGTTGGTATCAATACCAGCTTTACCTAATAGTGATTTTATCCAATGACCGATAGTTTGCGATGATACCGCGCCATAAGGTTTCATCGTTGCAATAAATAAATTTCTTGTATCTTTGTTCCTTAATACCTTGGTATAATCTATATAGTCTAAGACTGCAGATGCTATACATAGTTCCGGTTTTTCTTTAAAGAATGGTAATATTAAATCGGGTTGAAAAGCTCCGGGCTTTGATGTTTTTATCTGTTCTGTAATCCTAATGCTTATTCCAGTACTATTTATTTCTATGTTATCAATATTTATTAACGCTAGGGTTTGAAGTCTTTGAGCTGTTGTCAAAGCTAATAAAGTTGCCACTTTTTCCACAGCGTCCTTTAATTTCAGTTGTTTAAGTGGGTGTAGCTTTTCCATGTAATTAAGCACCGGGGTAATATCCCATGTTGTGGAATATTTTGGTTTGGTTGGCCTCCGTTTAAATGCTCCTTTTAAAAACCGGTGGATCAAGCCATCTTTATTAATATCATACCCTGAAATTAAGGAGATTGTGGAACGAGTGGTATTTAATGTATTATAACTCGCACCGTTTTTAAAAATAATATTTAGAAAAGTAATAATATCTGTCGTTTTTGCATTAAACATATCTAACTTTTTTAAATGAGTAAATTCCCACCAGCGTTTCAAACTACATTCGTATTGTTTTAAAGTCGCTTTTGCAATAGAGTCAATCATCACATCTATGGACTCTTCTGTTAATCCTTTTCTCAAGAACGCTGACCGGATAACCTGCCTGCCACCAACGAAAGGTGGGATGCTAACGGATGACTCTCGTCTCTGTAAGGAGATGTTAATAACGTGGGATTAGGTTTAAATATAATGGCAGGTTCTATGAGGAGTGCTGTAAACAGAGGATACCACGGTTGTGTAGGCCATAAGGGCACTACGACCGTACCAATTGCTTTATCGTTAATTATTTTCTTTAAAGTTCGTAGAATAAGTGCGAAGGGAGGGAAGACATAAAAATGTTCGTTTTTCCATGATATAGTAAAAGCATCCACAGCTTCTGCCTCCGGATCTGGGAATCTAGAGTAAAATCTTTTACATTTCTTATTCAGTCTAGTTGCAAATAAGTCTACTGTAAAGAAACCAAACTGTTCCTTTATTTGTGTAAAAGCTTCTTGAGAAATTTCCCATTCCGAATCTACATTGACATTACGTGATGCTTTGTCAGCTTCTATATTTTTACTCGAAGGAATATATGATGCCTTTAACCATATCTCCCTCTCCTCGCACC
>NW_011965055.1:0-5550 GCF_000949405.1 Vollenhovia emeryi
AAGACGATAACAGATTGCGAGCCTCGTAATGTTCACGTAAGCGGTCTTTATTCGGATACACCGATGTGAGCTCTGTGCAAGACCGGTAAGAACTAACTGATTGGACGCTCCCCCTCTCTCTGTATGTCGCTGTCGCTGGCAGTGGCGGCGGCGTCGGGTGACGGTGCCCAACAATTAGCTGATAGTTTCTCTACATATTCACTTGCGTATAGATGTTTTATTTTCTCAATAACACTATATTGTAGCTGCGGATTGATATTTAATTCTTCGGTAACCGGTGTTGGTTCGGATATGTAACTCATTTGGCAAACGTCACTCGATTCTTTCATCTGTCGACTTTCGTTTGAATTCGCGGTTTCGGTTTCAGTTTTAATCTTAGCAATTAGGGACAATACATTATCGCAATGAGAAGACAATATGTAATCACGTCCGAGTATCGCGGCTATCGTTTCGGTGGGCACTATATGGAATGTAATTTTTGCCGGCATATTCTCAATAACACAATCAATTTCGAATAAGCCTAGTATTACAATTTTTGATCGATTAACTCCATAATACGATACCGTATCTGACGAAATAGGTTTTCGGACGCAATGTGGTACGTAGTCCTCTCTAATCAATGAGATTGGTGACCCTGTGTCTATCAATGCCTTGATCTGAAAATTACAATGATTATTACAAACGTCTGTCGTCGCGTATTTTACTGTTATTATAAGCGGTTAGATATTGTCTGTTTGAATAACGTACGTGGCTTCCGCGACGGATGGCCGGTCACTCTTCACCCCTTCTTGACACTCTCGGACTTTGTGCGTTTTGCTGCCACAGCGGAAGCACGATCCCTTTTCTCGCTTTGCTGGTTTCGTGCAATCTTTCGATAGATGCCCGAATTCGCCGCAATTGTAACATCGTGGATTATTTTCTTGCGATGACGTCGGTTTATTCTTTGGCCCTTCCTTGTCTTTGCTTCGTCGTTGGTCCGGCTTTTCCGTTTTTTCTTCACCCTTGCGCTGGTGTCCTTTCGCATATGATGGCAACGATAGATTCGCAAATGCTTCTAACAACTTTTCTTCTGACTTGAATTGTTGTATGCGCGCTTGATCACGCATACGGATATCAGGTATCCCATCAATGAGATAATCTGTCAACTCGTCTTGTACAATTGACGCCTTGTTTGCCAAGATGACTTTGGCATGGAAGTATGTTGAGAAACTCTCTCCTATTTGCCATGTTCGTTTCTCAAAATTTCGTCGCAATTCTAACTTGGTTCGTCGTTGGTTAAACATGCGGTCCATCTGCTTGAGTAATTCGTCGACCGACAGTTGTAAATGCTTCGATGCTGAATGAAACCACTCCTGTGCTCTTCCTTTCAAGTATGAGGTTAGTAACTTCTTCATCGCACTTTCGTCCAACTGATACGTCGTTCGCAGAATTTCGGCTTGTCCCTTCCATATTTCGAACGTATCCTTGTCGCCGTTAAACTCAGCAAGCATCTCACCAATGTCCTTTATACGCACTGCCGGGGCCGGGGCCATCGGCACACGCAGCGCCTCTGTCCTTGTGCTACCTCTGTCGCGTTCTACCAATCGCATTTCCCTTTGTAACACAGCGTTTTCTCGTCTCAACAAATCAAGTTCTCTTCGCAGCATATCCTGTGTGTACACCTCGTTCCTGTTTTCGGTTCGGGACTGCTCGTTTGGAACGTCTGCGGCATCCGCTTGCCTTCCGGTCTGCCCATCTTCCACGTCGTCTAACGTCGTCATATCCGATGCGGCCTCACTGAGCACTTTCTTCAGTTCTTCTGGGTTCACTTCAGACAACCGCGTGATCAATTCGGCTTTTGAACCGATGGTTGACAAATTTAGTTTTTTCAACAACTCTCTCAACTGAATAACCTTGTATTTCGATAGTTCATCCATGGCGATATATCACACACTGTTCGATATGTCGCTCTTCAACGTGTACGATCGTCAATCGTTCGTATATCACCACACTTACAGCAATACTTCTGCAACGATACACGACACGTTGTGACACGTTGCAACACGGCCCGTAGCGGCTAATGGCGGCGTGCAGACAATCGCGCTCGCCAAAATCCGTCGACACTTCAACAATCGCGTTCGGATCTCGATCTGAGATATACGCTCATCAATGTCAGTGGTCGTTACCATACAATTAGATACACTACCACTAATCAATCGTTCGGGTACCGTCACAACCACGGCCAGACTTTTGCAGCGGTGCGTGGCACGTTGCAACACGGCCCGTAGCGGCTAATGGCGGCGTGTAGACAATCCCGCTCGCCAAAATCCGTCGACACTTCGGCAATTGCGTTCGGATCTCGAATCCCACTTCTGATACTGTAGGAGGTCGTACAATGCACCAGCAGCAGTATGTAGGAGAGCAATGCTTGGGGGGGTGTATTTCAGATCTTTCAATGACAGCCACAATACAACGTCCGTGCCGTACAATCACTTTATTACTTCTGACCTTCTTCCTCCTCCCCACCACACTCACTCTCTTGTCTTAGCCTCGCGCCCAGTCGCGCTACATTACGGTAAGAGTGACCGGCCATCAGTCGCGGAAGCCACGCACGTTATTCAAACAGACAATATCTAACCGCTTATAATAACAGTAAAATACGCGACGACAGACGTTTGTAATAATCATTGTAATTTTCAGATCAAGGCATTGATAGACACAGGGTCACCAATCTCATTGATTAGAGAGGACTACGTACCACATTGCGTCCGAAAACCTATTTCGTCAGATACGGTATCGTATTATGGAGTTAATCCTCCTCCCCACCACACTCACTTTCTTGTCTTAGCCTCGCGCCCAGTCGCGCTACATGTCGGTCCGCGGTAGATACGAATATCGGTAGCCTATAATGTACATTTTATGTTATAAATGTGTATTATTTTTCAAAATGTAAAAGATGTTTTAGGATCCCGGGAAAAATTTATATATTTAATAATATCCGAGTATATTTAGCTCACATTGTCAAATATAAGCAGATATGAATGTTATCCCTAGCCACTCACATATGTGTAAATGTGAGTTAGATTTTGTTTGATAACACACAAATATGTACAAAATATTTAAAACATTTATTTTAATTTTATCAAGATATTTCATATAGATTTTCATAGTCTTAGATTGAATATATCATATATGATCATATATACATATATGTAACCCATGCTATCTAGTTTACATTAATGCCGTACATGATATGGGATGATAAAATCAGGTTCTGTAAAAATGTCCCGAAAACTGCCCCTGGATATACATATGTATATATATATAGTGTGCAACTGGTATCTTCAATATTATTACTATTGTATATGCATTTTTACTATTTGTTTGTTAAACATAGCACTCAATAAAATTATTATTATTATTGTTAATAAACTATTAGATATCTATATTTTAATAATGCCACGACGTAAAATAAAACGTTCTTTTGAAGAAGAAGAAGAATTTCAACGACAACGTCGTAAAAGAAAAGCAGATAATCAACGTCAACATAATGAAGCTATAAAAACTTTAATTAATCCAAGACCTTACACTGTTTCACGTGATCATGGTACAATACATGGTAATCATGTGATCAATCTAAGCGATGAAATAAGTGCAGGAAGTTCTTTGAATGTTACAACAGTATACCACCAACATGCTGAATATCAGTCCTATCTATCACGCAAGATAAAACAACCATATTTAAATATTAATAATATAACGTCTATAAACGATATAGCAGAATATTATATTGGTTCTATGGATGTGCTTTGTACCCATTGCAATGCCAAACATTTTGCAGCTGAAAAGATATCTAATAATGGAAATTCATTTCATGATTGTTGTAATCATGGTGCAGTATATTTGGAATCTTTACCTCAACCTCCACAATTTCTTCGTAGTTTATTCAATGGTAGCCATGTAAAATCCAATAATTATTTCAAACATATTCGTAGTTATAATAGTTCATTTTCATTTGCGTCTTTTAATGCTAATTTAGTTAATTTTCAAAATAGGCGATCAGGTCCATATTGTTTCAAAATACAAGGACAAATTTATTATCAAATAAATACAGCATTATATGCTACTCTGTTCGAGAGCGCAAGTGAATCGCGAGATCCGGACAGACGAGTTCAGGAGAACAAAGAGAATAAAGACGTCACGTTTGTACTCACGATTTGACACAAAAATATATTTCAAAAATTCAAAGAGTCAGTCCAAAGTAAATTGCGCGGTCTTTTTATAGATAATACTCGGCGAAGCACAAGGCTAAATCTGCGAACTGGGTAAGACTCGATTGGCGAACCAGCGACGACGTGGGCAGTCTGAGAGCGGAAATCGGTCTTCTCGAAGAGACGCGACCGTTCCCTTTTATCAGAAGGGAAAAATTGCCCCACGCGCGCTAGCAACCAATCGATTCGTAGTCCGGTTTGATTTTTGAGGTGACCCTCGATCGCCAAAATTGATTGGCGATGCGGGGGGCCCCGCGTGCGTTAGAGCGCGCCTGACAGGCGCGCTCGCTCCACGGCGCATGGGATTGGCGGTCGAGCTAGTCAGCTCGCCGGTGTCGTCAAGCGACACGTGCTCGCTGTCGTTGTGAAAACGCGAGCGATCGTTGAGAATTTGTTTATGAGATGTACAGCATGGGCTTTCTCGGTGTCCTCGAGACAAAGAGAATAACAGTGAGATTTACTTTTAGCGGTCAAAGGCTCCTTCTCTGGAAGCCCATGCTGTACATTACGCTATACGGATGTTACAAATTATAATCCGAAAGCACGATCGAACGATCCCGAACATACTCAAAATGAAAATCCAACTAATGGTCAGCTTTTTATTATAGATTCTAATGAAGCAATAAATTATCGTCTTACAGAAAATTCAGATTTAGATTTAGAAATTATACAAAATCTTGAACGTATAATGCGAGAATTTAATATATTTGCTCAATCGTATCAAATGATGGGTGAAGAATTAGAAAATCAACGACAATTAGAAATAGAATCTGGAGAATTATTACTAGAATTACAATTATTATTTACATTAAAACCAGGTATGGATCGACATCGATATAATGCTCAAAGGACTAATGAAGTTGCTGCTATTTTTCGTACAATTGCTGATGGTGATATTCCAGAATCATATGTAACAATACGTTGCAGAAATACCAAAACTTTGCAAAAAGTTAGTACTATGGATCCAAATGTTGAACCATGGATATATCCATTATTTTATCCATATGGTACTCAAGGATGGCATTGTCATTTAACAAAATTAAATAGTAATAAACGAATATCTAGAGGTCAATATATCAAATATCGCATGGCTATTCGTGATGAATTTAATGTTTTTTTATTAGGTCGTCGTCTATTTCAACAATGGCTTGTAGACAATTATGTAAAAATTGAAAAGGACAGAATAAATTATTGTAGAGATCATCAAAAAGAATTACGCTCTGAAACATACCAAGGTTTAAGAGATTATATGCAATCAATGGCAAATAACTTAAATGGATGTATTGGGAAAATGGTCATA
>NW_011965056.1:0-5550 GCF_000949405.1 Vollenhovia emeryi
TCGCTCCCGTCTCGTCTGTCCGGAGCCTATAAGGGAGTTGAAGCCGGCACGCAGGGCGCGGGTATGGAGGGGCCGTCTAGCCAACGTCCTCTCATACCCTTGTGAGGGGGGAAAGTTCCCTCGCGAACTCTAGCCTGGGGCCATGGTGAGCGACCGATCGGGTCGGCACGCGCCTGGACCCCGGGGTGAGTATAAAACTTTCGCATCTTAGTGGGCCTGGCCGCCTCCAGGAATCAGTTTACCTAGAGTCACCAGGGCGAGATAGGGGTGGCACCCGAAAACAGCTTCTCTGTTTCTCGCCATTTAAATAGGGTTTTAATTCACCAGGGATAGATCCCCCACCGAGGTGGGGGTCCCATAATGGGCGAACTGGTTAACAAAAATACATGCACCATGAAATCCTCAACACAAACACAAAAAAACAAAGCGAAAGGGGACAGCCAGGAGAAACTTGGATCGCAGCTTAAAAGAGAGCTGCAGATCCAACTGCAGAGGTTGACTGAAAGTGAAGCCAACATCTCTGATGAGAAGAAAGACCCCGCAGGCGACAAACCATCGACGAGGTTTGTCCGCAACAAGCCCGGACCGTCCAGCTCGAAACCGAAAGAACTGGAAAAAAGAGAAGACCATCTGCACCTGTACGGGACAGATACCGAAATGGACGAGGAGACAGTCATCGCGAACTCAGAGAGTGAGTACTCCTCGGATGACGAAGTCGCGCCTCCCTCACGGAAGCGAAAGCGTGGGAAACCACCAGTGACTGGTGGGGAGGCCACGGCTTCCGGCCCACCCATCGGCTAGGACCACGTCCCCAGGCGATCGGGCCCCGCCTCGGAAACGTCCGAGCGGCCCCGATCCCCGTCTATCTTCCGGCCCACTCCGCGGATCCTGGGAACCAGTTTACCACGGAGGTCCGGAAACGGACCACGTCCGAGTCAACCGCGGGGAGGCCACGGCTTCCGGCCCACCCATCGGCTAGGACCACGTCCCAATACCTCCGGGGTCCGGCTCTCCTCCGCCCGCGAACCCGTCCACGACGAGCCCGCTGACGGAGGAACTCCCCCTTGCCGCCGCCCCCCTGCCGGAACACCGGCGTGCAATGGGTGACGGTGGCCTCCCCCCGGATCCCAGATGCCTGCCGGAACCCGGCGTGCAATGGCACCATCTCAGGGCCTCAAAGAAAAAGGCACATGAGCGGGAGATCAGAAGACTCCGAGCGGAACAAAAGGCTCTAAGGGAAATGCTGAATAGGAGAGAGGGAACTCCCGAGAGAGAGCTAAGAATCCAGTACTTCAGCATGACCCCGGAAATGATAGCTGCGGAAATGCTGGAGAAATTGGAAGCAGTCGAGAGGGTAGCCCGCAGATCAAAAAACTTGAAGGGCACCTTCGTCAAAGGGCTACTCAAGGCGGCGAATGCCCTAAGAGCAGCGGTGGCAATCCTTGCCTCCAAAGGCTCGAACTTCAACACTGGAGTCAAAACGACGGAGGTAAGGTTATTAAGAGAGGAGAAGAATCGGCTGGAGAGAGAAGTGGCGGAATTAAAGAAGGAGAGAGAAGAGAGAGTCACGAGAGCCACAGGGATGACTATGGGGGTTTGCGAAGAAGAGGGGGAGGAAATGGACTTAACGGTTGACGAAATCTCGACTCCTCCCCAAACGGCCATCCAGACCCCCTCCTACATAAGAAAGGAGGTACACGAGCGTGGGAGAAAAGATGGAGCTCTCCGGCCGTTGCTTCAGGGTAAAAGGAAAGCCTTGGAGGCTAAGACTGGCGACGCCAAGGCGGGGGTGAAACGTGTGATGGAGGGAATCTCCATCACTGCTGTCACCGAGGGGGAGGACCCTACTGTGGTTAGAAAAAGGCTGCGAGATGTAATCCTGAGGTGTCAGGGGGCAATGGCCAGTCTCCCTGACACCCAGTGAGAAGATAACAGAGAGGAGAGTGCGGCAAACCAACGCACTTCAGCCACTGCTTCCTCCAAGACGGCTTTGGCTCTGGCTGCGAGTAAACGGGAAAGGAGCGCGAGAAGAGAAGACCCAGTGGCCAAGAGAAACAAGTCGAAAGGGGGCAAAGGGAAACCACAGCCCCAGAACAAGACCACAGCTCAAGAGGAGGAAAAGGGCAAGAAAGGGCAAGGAGGACAATCCCAGCCCAAACCCCCTCAACAAAAAGAGAGTCTAGACGAGAAGGCTCAAAAGAGGAACCAGGAGAAAAAGCAGCAGGGAGCGGAACCCCCAAGGAGTACCAAGGGGACATATGCCGACGCTGCCAAGAAATCCCAGGCCAGGAAGCAAGTGGGCCCTGGCGCTGCAGCTTCCCAGCCAACTCGGAAAAATCCCGTGGAGGCAGGAAAGGGAGGCGGCGCGAGCCAACTGGTAAAGGCCCAAGTCGGGTCGAGCAAGGGAGCCCAACGGCCGCAACAACAACAGCGACGCAGGGCCCCGAAGACGGAAGCGATCACCCTCACTTTCCCCCCCGGACAATACGCCCAAGGGATGAGGGAGGTGAGGGAAAAAGTAAACCTGGAGACACTCGGTATAGAGTCCCTCAGGCAGAGGAGGGCACTAACGGGGGCCATGATCTTAGAGATCTCGGGACCCGAAAATGCCCGGAAAGCGAACCTCCTGGCATCGGAGATCTGCAAGGCCGTGGGCGAAAGAGAAGGAGTAAAGATCTCCCGACCGACCAGGCATGCGGAGATCCGCGTCAAGGATGTGGACGAATCGGTCACACAGGCCGAAGTTGCAGAGTCAGTAGCACGAGCGGGGGGCTGTGACCCATCGGAAATCAAGGTGGGAAATCGGCGCGAGACCCCATTCGGAATGGCCACGATATGGGTCCAGTGCCCCGTGGCAGCGGCGAACAAGGTCGTTGAAGCCAGGCGGATTAAGATCGGCTGGGCGGCAATGAGAGCGGAGTTGCTGGAAGCACGCCCCCTCATCTGTTTCAGATGCTTGGAGAGGGGGCATGTGCGTCAACAGTGCCGCAGCCAGATCGACAGGAGCAATCTGTGCTATAGGTGCGGACGCGAGGGACACCGAGCACAGGGCTGCAATGCAGAACCCCAATGCACCGTGTGCAGCGCAAGAGGCCTCCCGGTCAAACATAAGGCCGGGGGAGCTTCGTGCCCTCCAATGTCAAAAAACGCCAAGAAGAAGGCAAGACAGACGGAGGCACGAAGGCAAAAGGAGGTAGCTGACACAGGGGCTCCCCTTACCGACCTCGGTGAGGCGATGGAGGTGGAGACATCCAATGCAGCAGAGACTGCGTCACCAACCGTGGCTAGAGGAGAAAGAGGCCAGGAGGAGGCCTCAAAACCAGCGCCTTCGCAGCAATGAAGGTGCTGCAAGTGAACTTGAACCGCTCCCGCCTGGCCCAAGATATGTTCTTACACAGCATGGCCGAGCGGGGGTGCGGTTTGGGAATTGCGGCCGAGCCTAACCGAGTGCCCAGACACCCGTGTTGGGCGGGCAGCGAGGACGGCTCGGTCGCGATCACATGGAGAAGGATAGGGGACACGCATGTCCACACGTCCAAGATTGGCGGGGGAGAAGGCTGGGTCGCAGTCAAGTGGGGGCCCCTGGTGGTACTGGGGATCTACCTCAGACCCAGCCTCTCCCGCTACGAATACGAGGACAGGCTAAAGTCCCTCGAGGAGTGGATCAGAGACTGCCTCCCCGCCCCGCTGATGGTCGCCGGCGACTTTAACGTCAAATCGGCGTTATGGGGGTCCCGGCGACCGGACGCGAAGGGGGGGGACTTGGTGGAGTGGGCGACCCGACTGGGTCTCCACCTTCACAACGTGGGCACAACAAGTACGTGCGTAAGACCGCAGGGGGAATCGATCATCGACCTTACGTGGTCATCCCCTGCGGCCGCAAGATGGGTCACATCTTGGCGGGTGGCGGAAGAGTTAGAAATCCTCTCCGACCACCTGCCGATAGAGGTGGAGCTCCGGCGGGATCAGAGCAGGAGGCCGGATGCGGGCCGCCCACTTAGATGGGCGGCACGCAAACTTGACCCCGACCGTCTTACGGCGGCCCTTGTCGCAGCAACTTGGACAAGGGAACCGGGAGCGGGAGGGATAGAAGAAAAAGCGGCGTGGCTACGGGAAACAATGACGGCGGCGTGCGACGCCGCCATGCCCCGGGCCACATTTGCCGCGAGGAAGGCGGCGTACTGGTGGACGGAGGAGATAAATGATCTTCGGAAAGCCTCCGTCCGGGCCAGACGCGCCCTCCAGAGAGAAAGAAGGAGAAGGACTCCCTCCAGGAACCGATTGGAGGAACTCCACGAGGAATATAGGGAACGGCGGGCTGAAATAAGGCTAGCCATTAAAAAGTCCAGGGAGAGGGTGGGAAGAGATGCTCCTCTCCCTGGACGAGGATCCGTGGGGGCGCCCCTATAAGATGGTGATGAACCGTCTCTGTAGTGGGGCGCCCCCAACTGTCGAGACACTCGACCCGCCGTTTCTAGAACGCGTGGTTGCCACCCTATTTCCCCAAGTAGATGGGGACGGGCCGGAGCTTGAGGAAGAAGAGGAGTCACGGGATATGCCGGAGGAAATCGAGGTCTCGGAACAGGAGCTCGCCACAGCAGCTAGGAAGCTAAAGACGGGCAAGGCTCCAGGACCCGACGGCATCCCAGGTGTGGCATGGAAGGTGGCCCTGGGGGAGCTCTCTGGGAGGTTGCGAGACCTGCCTCACAGAGGGCTCCTTCCCGGGACTGTGGAAGGAGGCCAAGCTGGTCCTTCTTCCAAAAGAGGGGAAACCCGGGGATAGCCCCTCGAGCTACCGGCCTATATGTCTCCTGGACGAAGCGGGTAAAATCTTCGAAAGAGTGATTGCCACCCGCCTAGTCCGGAGTATTGAGGGACCTGAGGGTGGCGGCCTTTCAGATAGGCAATATGGGTTCAGAGAGGGACGCTCAACGGTGGACGCAATCCAGAGAGTGAGGTCCCTCTCTGAACAGAGGATAAACGAGGGAGGAGTTGTAATGGCGATCTCGCTCGATATAGCGAACGCCTTCAACTCTCTCCCTCACAAGGAAATAAAGCGAGCTTTAAAGGAGAAGGGAGTCCCCTACTACTTGCGTAGGGTGATAGGGGACTACCTGGACGGGAGAAACATCGTGTGTGAGGATAGAGATGGCGAGAAGAAACAGTGGAGAGCAGGTTGCGGCGTCCCGCAGGGATCGGTGCTGGGCCCGATCCTGTGGGATGTCGCTTACGACAGGGTCTTGAGGACTGCCCTCCCCACCGGCTGCACAATGATGTTACGCAGATGATACGTTGTTGCTGGCCGGTGGGGAGGATTGGGAAGAGGCTACACTAAATGCCAACATTTCCGTCGCCGGCACGGTGAGAGTTATAACCGCGCTGGGGCTTCGCGTGTCTGCCGGGAAGACGGAGGCGATATTCCTCCATAATAGAAGGCGGGGCCCCCCACCGGCGACGGAGATCAAAGTAGAGGGCGCCCGCGTCCGGGTGGGGACCCACTTAAAGTACCTGGGTTTCCACCTGGATGAGAAGTGGAGGTTCGGGGAGCAG
>NW_011965057.1:0-5552 GCF_000949405.1 Vollenhovia emeryi
TTTTTAACGCGGAATGCGAATCTGTTATAAAAAGTGGGGGTTCCCATTTTAGATTTTAAAGTTGTCCCCCGCCCCACCCACAGGGGCGCGGGTGGGGGGGTCAATTTTGGTATCATTCAATAGCTCTTTCAAAAATAGGAAATACGTATTTTTCCGTTTTCCGATCCACCCACAATTTCTCGGGATATTCAACCGTTCCGGGACTTTTAGACCACCCTGTATATAATTCAATGCGTACAATCGGCGAACTTATGTAAAAATGAACAAAACAAAACATGTCATATTTATAGTAACAAAACAAAAAATTGCGCCCTTTTGGTTAGCGTAATTCTCATCATGACATAACTCCTATTATTTAACTCTGTGGCCGAAAGTCGTCGAATTCCTCTCTCTGGTTTTCCAGTCCTCTACTTATCTGTTAAAATAATAAAATTCAGTTAAAATTTTTTTTTTAGTTTTACACTTCTAACTTATTTTAAGGTTCATCATCTTGTCTCTAAAATATTTGTGTGCTTCTATGGGAAGCGGCTTTGTCATTATATCCGCTATGTTCTCTTTCGTGGAGATCCATTTAACTCTGATTTTTCCTGTCTCTACACATGATTTAACATAATCTCCGTGAGTATCAGCTACATATATGCCTCTTACTTCCTGTTCTTTCTCGTTCTTCTAAATTCTCAACAATAGCTTCTAAAGTATCATCGAAATTTTTGAGTTTGTGACTCCCATCCTTTTGTGTACAGTCTCCAGCTGACTTGTTGTCACACCAGATTTGTGCTGGGTAGAAGGTTTTTCCCGTTATGTCTCTAATTGCTTTGTCTAGAGATACCATCTCCTGACAAGCTTCAGTCATGGCTAAATATTCAGCCTGGCATGTTGACAGAGTGATATAGGATTGCTTGTGACTTCTCCAAGCCACTGGATCTCCAAATAGTTTGATCACATATCCACTTGTAGAGGTGGAATCATTCCAATCTCTAAAGCTGGCATCTGTCATTGCTTCTGAATCTTCGGACTTTGCTCTATATACCAACCCAACATCTGAGGTTCCTCTGATATATCTAAATACTCTTTTAACATCTCTCCAGTCACTTTCAGTCGGATTCTGTTGCTTTCTTGCAAGGTAATTAACTGCGAAGGCTATGTCTGGCCTTGTGGCCACTGTCAGATACATTAAACTTCCAATTGCCTCTCTAAATGGAACATTTTTCTCTAAATTGCTTAGTTTTGAGTTTTCATCTTTCTTTCGGTCTTCTCTATTCATCACTTGTCTTGTCACCATTGGTGTACTTTGCGGTTTGCTTTCTTTCATGTTGAATCTCTCTAATATTTTCTCTATATAATTTGACTGTTGTATCGTCATTGTTCTGTTTCCTCTATCTCTTTGAATTGTCAGCCCTAAGAAATTCTTGGGTTCTCCGAGGTCTTTCATATCAAAAGCCTCGCTTAGTCTTGTCTTTATTTCCATCAGCTTATCCTTGTCATTGCGTGCTACTAACATGTCATCTACATATAATACTAATACAGCCATTTTTCTTTCCTTTCTCCATGTGAATAAACAAGGTTTATGTAAATCATTTTCTAAACCTACTTTTATTGCTTCTTCTGCAAATCGTTTGTTCCATCTCTTCGGACTAATTTTCAGCCCATACAGTGCCTTCTCTAATTTACACACTTTTGTTTTTCTAGTTTCTTCATCACACTGTAGTCCATCTGGAATCTCCATATAAATTTCTTCTTCTAAAATACCATTCAGAAATGCAGTCTTTACATCCAATTGACTTGTCTCCAAATTGTATTTATTTATTATAGCCAGCACAGATTGAATCACTGATAATCTCGACACTGGAGCGTATGTCTCTTTAAGTTCGTACTCATTTCTATCTTTGAATCCTCTAATTACTAGTCGAGCCTTGAATTTTGTTAATCCTTCTTCTCTCAATTTCCTTTTAAATATCCATCTAGAATCTATAATTTACTCTTCTCCCGTCACTCATGATCTCTGGTCTCTTTACTAATTTCCATACTTTATTGTCGTCCATCGACTTCAATTCTTCTCTAACTGCTTCCATCCACTCTAGTTTATCTGCTGTTGACATTGCCTCGCTGTACGACACGGGATCATTGTTTACGATGGCAATCTGTGCATATTTCAATTCGTCTTCTTCTAAATTTTTATTTAATGAGCTTTCTTCCACATAGTCTTTAAATTGACCTTTTGTAACTTCTAGTTGTTTGGCAGCATAGTTTGCAATGCCCGAGTCATTTACTATTGATTCATCTGAACAGTCTATTTTTCGTGCTGAAACTTTCTTGTCCTTTTTGTATTTTGCCGTTCTCATGGGTTGTTTGCGCTTCTTGGATTCTGTTGCTTCGTTTTCTTCTTGCTCTAATTTGCTTTTTTGTGGCCTTCCTCTTTTTCTTTTGTTTATTGTTGTCTCTATATTCTCTGACTCTAATTTTGTTACATCTTCTAATTCTTTCATCCACTTTTCATCTTCTAGATTTTTCGTGTTTTCGTGTTTCTCTAGATTTCCTTCTGAATTGTATGTGTTTCTTCTAAACGCATCTCGATACGTTAATGTTTCATTGAACTGTATATGTCGTGACTCTAAGAATTTTCTTGAACTAGGATGCCACAAAATATATCCTGTTTTTGTGTAGCCGACAAGAACTGCCTTAATCGCTCTTTCTGAAAACTTTGTAACCGCTTTAGGAATCCTAGCGTAAGCCACGCAACCGAATCTTCTAAGTTTATCGAAATGACAATTAGTCTGAGGTGCAAATTTCTTGAGCGGCACCTCAAATTCTATAGATTTATGAGGAGTGCGATTGTAGGCATGTATCGCTGTCTCTACCGCCAGCTCCCACATGCTCTTAGGTAAACCTGAATCGAACATGATTGCTCTAACTCTTTCTTGTAATGTTTTATTAAATCTCTCGGCTGTGCCATTATGTTCTGGTGTATATGGTGGCGACAGGTCACTCTCTATACCCTCTCTTTCCATAATTTCTAAGAATTTTCCTCCTGTGTATTCTGTGCCTTGATCTGATCTGATATAACACACTTTTTCATTTCTTCCAAGTATATTTCTTGTAGAACTCAGAAACCTCTCTAACATAAGTAATACCCTGTTTCATCTTTGGACTTCATCGAATATGCTCTAGCTAACCTTGTGTAATCATCTATAAACACAGTGATAAACCGTTTACCTCCTGGGTATGATACCGGTTTTATAGGACCCATAGTATCCGTGTGAATTATTTGGAGCGTCCTAACAGCGCGACTCCTTTTATCTTTAAAAGGTAATCTTTCCATTTTAGCTATGACGCATACTTCACAATCTCGTACGGAATCATCAAACTGTACGTCTTTTAATCTTTCCTCTAATTTTTGCAGACGTTTCAAGTAATCTAATGATACGTGACCCAAACGAACGTGCCATAGCATTGCCTTATTTTGTTTTGTGAACTTGACCTGTTCATTTTCGAGTGGGTTTGCTGTACAAATATCTCTAATTGTGTCAATGGCTTCTACTTTATCTAACTCTATAATTTTCCTATTAAATACTGACTCATCAAAATCTGATCTTTTTTCCGTCTCTAGTGATTCGATCTCTAAGCTTTCTTCTATTCGACCGAGCCTTCCATCACACTCCCTCCCAACCTCAGCTGCAGTGTCGTCTAACTCTAACTTTTCTTCTACTCCCTCCGAATCCGCTAATCCGAAAACTTGAACTTCAGCCTGTGGTTGTTCTGGAGGCTCGCCGAATGTTACTATTCTCGCTCTACATAGATAATTTTCATATCCTACTTCTTTCTTATCTTTAGTTATTTTCTTGACTACTAGCGTTATTACCCAATTTGGTTTATTATAGGTACCATTTAAATGGATTTCTCCTGTTTCTTTGTTAAAAACTTTCAATTTTTCATTGTCTAAATATATTCCTAATCCTGCATCAGCAAAACGTCTAAGAGATATTAGATTTTCAGCTACACCTTTAGCAACGACTACATTTGTTAGTTTAATTAACCTTTCTTTCGAAACATTAGACTGAAGGAAAAGATCTCCTTTCCCATCAATCCCTATGTCCGCAGTTCTATTTTTATTTGCACTTCTTATATGACTTCTCCGGGACATCTAGTAAAATCGCTTAAGGCTAGACTTTTATTTATAATATGTTCTGTCGCACCCGAGTCAGCAATAAAAGTGATTACATTATCTTTATCTAGAGTATCTATTTGATAAGCTACCATACCTGATTTCTGTCCCTTGGGTTTGTTTGACTCGTTTCCTTTTCCTTCGCTCGAAGCTTTAGAATTCGACTTGAATCTCTTGTTAAACCTTCCTTTTGTAACTCTACCTCTATCATTTACTCTAACTTGACCTTTATTTTCCGCTCCCTCCGTATCTCTAAATTTATATATTCCTCTTCTAAATTTATTGAATCTATTATCTGCATACCTTCTTTTGTTGTCTCCTCGTCCTCTACCTCTAGAAAACTGGCTTGATCCTCCGGCTCCCTTTTGGAAGCAATCATCTCCCTTGTGATCGGTAATCTTTTGGCAATAGTAACAGAACCACACTTCGAATTCCTTAAGAGGGCACGAATTAGATCGATGTCCAGACTTGTTGCACCGGAAGCATCGTCCATTGGGACCAGATTGCCATTTTGGCATCTGCTTAGCCATATTGGCTTTTGTTTCCTCTTTGGTGCCGTTATCCGCACACCTCTCTGCTTCTAGCTGCGACAAAAATGATTTTATTTCCTCTAAATTCATCTCTCTAAATTCCGTTTGTCTTCTAATAAGGTCTGCCGAGCGAAGCTCAGGCACTGACCCTGAAACAGCTTGATAAAAGGCCGATCTTTTTTCTTGATCATTTAAGGGTACAGCTCCTTCACAGTTCTCATACTGTCTAATTATGGCATCAAATCTTTCGCAGAAGTCGAAGATTTTCTCTTTGGGCTTTAATTTTAACAGGTAGAGCTGTGTCCTCACCGAAGAGTGAGTGATATTAGTTTCACTTCTCTTAAATTCTCTAGGTTTTTGCAAGATAACTCTAGGATCTTTTATGTGCAAAATTTTTTTATGATAATCTTCATCTAAATGATTAATAATTAATTATGTCTCTAACCAACCCTTTTCTTCTATTGGTCATTTCTTCGTCAAAATCTTTAGGGACATTAACTGAGGGATCAATAACATCTAAAAGATTATTAAACATCAATTCTGACTGCAAATAATCCATCCAAAGGCTCATGTTTGCTTTACGTGTCAACGTGTATTGTCGTCTAACATTTATTTTTGTCGCAGTTTTCTCTACTTCTAATGTTCTTTTTAAATCATTAAGATTCTCTGTTATTATATTTCTAACTTCACAATCTAATGTCTCTACAGATTCCTGACTTTCTATATTCTCTGATCTTCTATTTAAATTTGAGGAGGGAGCAGTTCTATTCTCTTCGTCTTTTTCTTCTAAGATATTTACCTTTGCTTTCTTCAATCGAGCCTTTTCAGCTTCGGCTGTCGCCTCTGCTGTGGCTCTCAAT
>NW_011965058.1:0-5552 GCF_000949405.1 Vollenhovia emeryi
ACAATTAGCAGAAGACGAAGGACATAGTTTCCCACTGGCTGTGCCAGCTATCACTCACGGCAGATATGTCGATGACATATTTGGTGGTGCAGATACCGTGCAACAATTACAGGAGGTTGCACCTCAACTAAGGGACCTCTGCATGGCGGGCGGCTTTCCGCTAGCAAAATGGCATGCAACTCATCTCGACATACTCAAGACTGTCACCGACAGCCAAGACCAAGGCTTACCAATCACCTTCGACGATTGCGCAACCAAGATACTCGGACTCAAATGGCTCCCTCAAGAAGATACATTTGCATTCTCACCTAGGAACTCACGCACTGAAGACAGACTCACAAAACGCCTCGTCTTATCTGAAGTGGCTCAGATACTCGATCCACTTGGTTTTGCATCACCCGTCGTGATCAAGGCCAAAATTCTCTTGCAGGAGCTGTGGCTGCACAAGCTCCAATGGGATGACCCACTGACATCCCAGCTCTCAACCCGGTGGCTCATCCGCAGAGAAGAACTCATAGGCTTGGCCAAGCTTTCGATACCTAGATGGTTCAACACTTGGAGCACCTCTTCTGTGGGACTGCAAGGCTTCTCTGACGCTTCTCAATTAGCAATGACTGCAGTCGTATACATCTCCGTTCACGACTCAACTGGATCCACGTTTTCACTTGTGTGCTCCAAAACTAAGGTAGCACCTATCAAGCGGCTGTCAATCCCTCGACTTGAACTCACGGCTGCTCTACTGCTCTCTCGACTCATGCAATACGTCAAAGCCACTTTAAACATGGACGTAATGGCAACTCACCTGTGGACGGAATCTCTAGTGACACTTTCATGGGTCAGATCTCATGCATCACGCTGGAAGGATTTTGTCAGAAACAGGGTGGCTCAAATTGAAGAACTCACTCCAGCTGCTCACTGGAGATACATACCAGGAACTTCCAATCCGGCTGATTGCGCATCACGAGGCCTCACGACTGCTCAGCTTCAAAACCGCTCACTTTGGTGGACGGGACCACCATGGATACTCAATCCAGACTCATGGCCGTCGCAACTAGCACTCTCCGAAGAGTTGAGTGCAACAGAAGCTCACCCAGGCGTTTCGCTATTGACTGTTACGCCAAGGACTGATTATCAATGGGAACTCATCTACAAGTACTCAAGCCTCACTAAACTATTGAGGATTACAGCTCTCTGTTTCAGATTCGTCTCACGGTTGAGGAAGGTCCACGACTCATTGCCTGTTAGACACATCTCTCCAGAGACCTTGGAGAAAGCGAGGCTCTTCTGGATTCAGGCAGCTCAAGCAACGTACTTCTCTCACGAGCTCAAGGCGCTACAAGCAGACTCACCGTTGGCAAAGGCACACGCATTCAACCGATTAACTGCGTACATCGGCGCTCAAGGAGTCATTCGCGTCGGCAGACGACTCGCTCACGCAGCTCTTTCACTCGATGCGAAACATCCTGCAATATTGCCTCGTTACTCTCAGCTATCATCATTGATCATCGCTCACGCTCATCAATGGACTCTACATGGAGGCACGCAGCTTACGCATCCGACAACAGTACTGGATTCTCGGCGGATGGGCTCCTGTCAATTCTCACATCCTGCGGTGTGTCACGTGTGTTCGGCAAAGGGGGATCCGTGCTCATCAACTGATGGGTCAACTACCCTTCTCTCGGGTTACGCAGACACGACCGTTCACTCATACAGGTGTGGACTACGCAGGGCCACTCACCGTCAAAACGTGGAAAGGAAGAGGTGCCAAGACCACTAAAGGCTGGATTTACGTCTTTGTCTGCTTCTCAACTTCAGCAGTACACCTAGAGGCGGTCAGTGACTACTCATCCGAAAGGTTCATTGCCGCCTATCGACGCTTCTCATCCAGACGCGGCATTGCTCACACCTCACAATCAAACTGCGGCACCAATTTCATCGACGCGGATACAGCTCTCAAAAGGCTGTTTATCCAGAGCACTCAAAACCATCAGCGCATTTCTCAACTGCTCTCGCAAGACAACACCCGATGGGAGTTCAATCTCCCAGCGACACCTCACAGGGGAGGAAAATGGGAGGCCGTCGTAAAACCAAAAGTATCACCTACGGCGCACTATTGGAGAAGGCGTGCTCACCTTTGAGGAGCTCACCACATTGCTCACTCAAATTGAGGCAATTCTCAACTCGCGACCTCTTGAACCATTGAGTGACGACTCAGAAGACATCTCAGCACTCACGCCAGGTCATTTCCTCGTAGGAAGTCCTCTCACCGCCATACCAGAGCCATCACTCACTGACCTGGCCATCTCAAGACTCTCACGATGGCAACTCATCCAGCACAAGGCACCATAGGAACAACGAGATCAAGATCGGATCATTGGTGCTCATCACCGACGAGCGGCTACCACCATGCAAATGGCCGTTAGCCCGGATAACAGCCCTACATCCTGGGAAGGATGGACCCGTGCGGGTGGTGACTTTGAAGACAGCCACTACCACTCTCATCCGACCAGTGATCAAGCTCTCCGTCCTGCCAATCTCATCATAAGATCAGAGATCATCAACATCGTTGCTGATGGCGGGCGGAATGTTCGAGATTAATTTGAATCTCGTTTATTTCATCCCCGGCGTGATGGCAGCATCAGCTGGGTCAGATCGTGCAGCGCCGCATGAGCGCTGCTCGCACATGCCCGATCGCGACGCGAGGCGACCGCGCGACTTCACGTACGTTTCCGGGGCTTCTTTGTCTCATGGCGACCGTACGTAGTACACGCGTCTTGAAGTGCGGATAGTTATCGAGTGCTCTTTTGTGGACTTTCTCATTTTCTCATTTTCTCATCTTCTCACCCTCTCACTTTCTCATCTGCTCATCCGAGAATAGGCTCAGTGAAAAGACACAGTGAACTCTCAGTGCGGCTCATCCCGGACAGCTCGAGTACAGCATCAACGGCGGCTCAGACTCACCACGCACCGCGCACGCCGGCGCCGCGTGGACACGGCTCACGGGCATCAACTTCTCCAGGCCGGCTCTCGATCAATAATATCGACCCGTGCACGTGAATACAGACTTATCATACCGAAGTGACTTATATCGACTTCTCAGATCTCACATTTACAGACTTTTAAATTTGCCGAGACTTTCTCATGTAATTCGTTAAAGTATTAAACCTGTGACATTTCATTTTACATCAACTCGTCAGAGTCTTTAGATCACGTGATGTTCCACCCTAATTAAGCGTGCATTCGCTCCTTGAGTCTTGTCGCTACGTCCTCTCACCCTGCTTCCATCCGCAGCGGTACCAGCGAACTCTCCTAGCGAGAATCGCTAACAGACCATGTATTGTGAATTTTTTTTATAGATCTTGATACGCAACATCTTGTGCAAGAAACTATACAATCATCTTCCACAATATCAAGAGCTACGTTGGTATCTCCGTGCAAAATTTATAATTCACCATGCAAAAGAAAGTTAAGAGAAGAATTGAAAAGAACAAAAGAACATTACAAGTTGCGCGTAAAAAGTCTAACACAAAAATCAAGACGTATGAAGAAAAAAATAGCATCAATGAAAAATGTCTTGGAAGCTATAAAACGAAAAAATTTCTTACAGGAAGAGCAACTGTACAATTTAAAAGGTATTGCTACTGGAAATGCACATCTATTAAAACGTTTAGTTTATAAATGTAAAGGAAAATCACAAAGTAAGAAATACTCGCCTGAATTGCGTACATTTGCACTCACGTTACATTATTATTCACCTCGGGCATATTCCTATGTTAGGGAATTTTTTAATTCATGTCTTCCACATCCGAAAACATTATATAAATGGTATTGTTCAGTTAATGGAGAACCTTTAATAAAGAAGCCTTTGAATTTATTAAAGAACGTGTTAATAAAACAGATCATTTGTTAATTGGGGCTTTAATGATAGACGAAATGTCAGTAAGACAACAAATAGAGTTTGATGGTAAAAAATTTTGTGGAAATTGCGATATGGGAAATAATATTGATAACGAAGAACACAATATTGCGAAAGAGGCTCTAGTATTTCTTCTTGTAGGTGTTAATGATGTATGGAAAATACCAGTAGGCTATTTTCTTATTGATAGTATTACTGGAGAACAAAAAGCAAACTTAATCATTCAATGTATGTCACTTTTGCATGATTGTGGTATATGTATAAAGTCATTAACATGTGATGGTGCAACAAATAATCTTAGCATGATACGTAATCTAAAATGTAATATTACCGATTACAAATGTTTACAGGGGTATTTTAATCATCCCATTACGGATCACAAAGTTCATGTCTTCTTACAAGGGAACGGTCGGAAGTGTCCCTCACCGATTTGAATGAGCTTTGGATATGTTGTAGAGCATAAAAAGTATTAGACCCGTATTTTTTTTATCGGCTTATCTCGACGTTTAGGGGGTGAAACAGCCCCTCGAAAATAAGGGATTTTTTCATTTTTTACGAATATCTTCGAAAATATAAGTTTTATGGAAAAATGTTTTAGACAAAAGTTTTATTGTTTTTTATAGTCTTCACAATGGCGTAATCACATTTTTCAACAATCTCAAATTTTTTAATTTACCCCCACCCCACCATTGTTTAAAAAATTAAAAAAAATTTTCCAACGCAAAAGTTTAAGATCATCAAATGACAATTATATCCATGTATATTTTTATTATGATACGACGATTTGATTTTTGGGAAAATCAGATTTATGAGGTATAGGCGTCGCGCTATAGGTAGGTGTTGCGTTAGGGGGATCCGTCGTAGCAGCGGTCGTGTACGGACGTGCGAGGCAGTGCTGTCCGAGAGCGGCCTTTGGTCGCACGGTCGCATAGGGAGGGGATGACGCACACAAGCGAGCGACCGTGTCCGTGTGCGCTCGCACTTCGGCCAGCTTCGGGCGGTAGAAGAGCGCAGAGCCGCAGACATACTATCTGGTGTCTCTTTCTTTCCCGCTGTAGCTATAGCTAAGCCGCGAGAATCGTACTTGCTGCTTGTATGTCTTTTTTCGTACATACAACGCAAGTAAATGTTTACGTGGATATATTTTATACATAATAAGATAAAATAATTAAAGAAACAAAGAACAGAAAGAGCATAAATGATAAATAAATATTAGAAATCCACTCTTGGCCAACATGTATGTATGTCTTTTCCTTGCAAAAGTTCCGTTGTGTTAAATTTGAAAAATAACTTATTGTTAGTACAATAAAAATGAAATTAAAAATTAAATTAAATGTTATTTGTGTTATAAAAATTATTCTGTTAATATACTTTTTACTTTGATAACAAATATAGTAAAATTAAAGGGGAAAAATTATTTTTGCAATAATAGTTTTGCTGTTTTTCATTTTTACGAATGGACTATGTACATACATGTTGTTGCTCGACAGAAACCGCGAGAAGGTGGTGGTCTCTTCCGTCATGAAAATTTAAACAATTGTTAATTCGACAATTCAACAATTAATTAATAAAAATATAATTAAAAATAACGTTTTATAATTGTAATGCATGTTACAATTATATTGCATAGGAATAT
>NW_011965059.1:0-5554 GCF_000949405.1 Vollenhovia emeryi
ATACCGCCCGCCTTGAAACGCAGTTTCAAAAAAAAAAGGGGATCAGTGCGGAACAAGCGGGAGGTGAGTCGGCTGGACGTACGAGCCTTCGGCATCCTGAGTAGACGAGGTCAGGATGAGGCTGTCCACCCGAGACGGCGAAACTATATTAAGAATAACTATAACTAAAAGAATACGCAACGCTTCTTAAATGCTAACGGCGCTTAAATGCTAACGGAACTTAAACACGGAGTCGGAGCGATCCACTGGTCGAGGTCTCACCCGACGCAGTCCTTAGAAGCATCGACCGGTAGGATGCAAATTTTTCCTATCGGACGAACGTACTCCGAAGCGGCAGTCCGAACGGTGACCACTCGGGTGAGACCGTCAGGCCCAGGGTGTAGTCGGATTATACGTCCGAGCTCCCATTTGCACGGAGGCAGAAGCGGATTTCGCAAGAGCACGAGTTTTCCCGTGACAACGGCCGGCATCGGCTTGCGCCATTTGCTTCTTTGTTGGAGGGTGTTAACGTAGTCGTCAGACCACAATTTCCAGAAGCGTTCCGATATTTGGCGTACCATTTGCCAGCGCGAGAGGCGATTCTCCTGGAGATCCAGGATGGATGGCTCAGGGGCGACGGCGATGGACTGGCCGATCAGAAAATGACCAGGCGTAAGAAACTGGTAGTCGTCGAACGAATCAGACAGAGGCGCAATCGGACGGGAATTGAGACACGCCTCGATCTGACAGAGGAGAGTTGTCATTTCCTCAAAGGAGAGCGTGTGGGCGCCCAAAACGCGGTGCAAGTGATGCTTGACGCTTTTGACGCCGGCCTCCCATAGACCACCGAAGTGAGGCGCGGAAGGTGGAATGAAGTGCCACGCGATGTTATCATTGGCCGTGTGGTTTAAAAACGCGGGATCCTGGAGAGCGGATCGGTAGGCGGACGCGAGCTCTCGATCAGCACCTACAAACGTGGTCCCGTTGTCCGAAAACATGGACTGCGGGAGTCCTCGGCGCGAGCAGAAGCGATTAAACGCGCTGAGAAAGGCGGCGGTGGAATAATCCCCGACCAGTTCGAGGTGGATGGCTCGAGAAGATAGGCATATAAACAGAGCCACGTACGCCTTTAGCGATTTGATTCCGCGTCCCGCGGACGCTCGCACATTGAGGGGTCCAGCGTAATCCACGCCACAGTGCGCGAAGCTTCTGGAGGGTGTCGACACTCGAACGGATGGGAGGTTTCCCATTAATTGAGCAGGGATCGCGGCCCGCTCTCGCACACAAGGAAGACATGCATGGATTACCGATTTTACCAGGCTCCGCGCACGAAGAATCCAAAATTCTTTGCGCAACGCGCTGAGCACAAGCTGGGTACCGCCATGTAGCGTTTTCTCATGAGAGTGAGAAATGATTAGACGCACGACGGGGTGAGGAGCGAGTAACACCGGATGGCGTACGTCGTACGGGAGAGGAGCGTTGCGAAGACGCCCTCCTACCCTGAGGACTCCATTGTCATCAAGGAACGGGCTCAACGACGCTGTCGAGCTTTTGGGAGCAACGCTGCGACCGGAGCGCAGAGCCTGAATTTCAGCGGAAAATAGTTCGGCTTGAACGTATTGAATCCAAAAACGCTTGGCTCGAGCGCACCCTGCGGACGACAGAGCGACGTTCGGAAGCGGAGGCGAGCCAAAACTTTGCTTCCTACCCTTGCATGAAAATAAAAACTTGTACAAATAAGCGGTGACGCGTACCAATTTTGGCCATGACGAGAATCGCGATGCAAGATCCCAGCGAGCGGGAGCCGTGAAGGCGTGCAGCGCGAGCACCTTCTTCTCGTCCGGCACAGCGTTTGAAATGGGGGCAGGCTCAGCTGGCCACTCGATGGCAGATGATACAAGCCATGGGGGACCGTTCCACCACAGACTGTGTGCGATTAGCTCATCGCCGAGAAGGCCCCGTGAAGCGCAGTCGGCGGGGTTATGAGTGGTAGGCACATGACGCCACGCGACGTCCGGAAGACTGGATTGTATTTTTGCAACACGGTTCGCCACGAAGGTGGTCCATCGCGAGGGATGAGACCGAAGCCACGTTAAGACGATGGTAGAATCCGTCCAACATGTACAGGGAACGGAGTGAAGGTCGAGCGAGTCTCGAACGAATAAAATCAAACGAGAGAGAATGAGTGCAGCCGATAACTCGAGGCGAGGGACCGTGAGCGGAGAAATCGGAGCGACTCTAGACTTTCCCGCTAACAGAGAGATTTGAACATCGCCAGCCGAAGAGATCGTTCTGATGTAAACGACCGCCGCATAGGCGTGAGTCGAGGCGTCGGCGAAGCCGTGCAGTTCGAGGCGGGATTCCGATCGAGCTCCTGTCCACCGGCAGAGCGATACGCGGTTGAGATGCGGGAGCTTTGAGTAAAGAAGTCGCCACCGCGTCAAAAGATCTTCCGGGACCGGATCGTCCCAATCAATTCGCAAGCGCCACAGTTGTTGCATAATTATCTTCGCGGAAACCGTAGCCGGAGTGACCCACCCGAGGGGATCGTACAGCCTCGCGATCACGGAAAGAATTTCACGTTTGCTTTGCGGAACCGCATTATCGCTGGTGACTTTAAATTGAAAGATATCTCGCGCCGGATTCCAGACGATACCGAGAACTTTGACCTTTTCGTCGATCGCGATAGATTTGCTGCACGCCAATCCGTGATCCAACGGATCGATGTCCTCGAGCAAGGCAGTCGAGTTGCTGGCCCATTTTCGCAACTCGAATTTTCCGCGGCGAAGTAAAGAAACCAGCTGATCGCGACGCTGACGTAATGACGTGATATTGTCATCCCCGAAGAGCACGTCATCGACGTAAATCTGTTTGCGGATTATTGAGGCGGCGAGGGGGAACCGATCGCCCTCGTCGTCGGCCAAGCACCTCAAAACGCGCAATGCAAGGTACGGCGCGCAAGTCATGCCGTACGTCACAGTCAGCAGGTGATAGTCGCGAGGCCTTTCGCTGGATTCCGGTTGCCATCGAATCCGCTGGTAATCGAGATCACGCTCATCGATTAAAATTTGCCGGAACATTTTGGCGATATCGGCAGTGTAGACGTAACGGAATTGGCGCCACTGGAGGAGGATTGACGGTAATTCCGTTTGCAACTTCGGGCCAGCCAGCAAGTGGTCGTTTAACGTGGAGCCATTAGACGTAGGATACGACGCATTGAAAACGACACGCAAGCGCGTCGTGGCACTTTCAGCTCGAAGAACTGGGTGATGCGGGATATATACCGCTTGAAATGACGAATTTTGAGAATCCGAGGCCAGCCGCATATGCCCGAGGCTCTCGTATTCTTGCATGAAATTACGATACTCGGTGGCTAATTCCGGCTGAGACGCGAAACGGCGGAAGAGCGATTGCAACAACCGATCAGCAGACAGCTGGGAATGTCCAATGTCGATAGGAGGTGGCGTCTTGAACGGCAAGCGAACGATGTATCGCCCGCCGTCGTCGCGAGAATGAGTGGCGTTAAAGTGTCGCTCGCACTGCTCGTCTTGAGGCGAGAGGATTGGAGATGAGGGAAGCTCCTCTATTTCCCAAAATTTCTGAAGGTCCTCAGAAAGGGAAAATTCCGATGCGCAATGATGCACGGATAAATGAAGAGATGAGCGGTCCGTCTCAGCAGGGAGAGGACCGGAAATGATCCACCCAAAAATAGAATTCTGAGCAATGGGATATCCGGGCTTTCCTTTGAGAACACCGCCTAAAATAATATCGCTGTATAGGTCGGCGCCGATGAGAACCTGAATGGGATCGGAACTCGTCGGATTCGAGTCCGCCCATTCTAACTGAGAGAGGTGAGAGAGCGCTGATCGTTCCGTCACTCGCCTGGGAGCGTAGGACGTCAGCGACGGGAGGATTAGAGCCGTCGTTGAGAACGACGGAGTTTGGGGGCCGACGGGGAAGAACTTCACCCGAGCGGCATGTCGAACCGCGCCGATCTGATTACCCCCTACCGCGGAAATCGAAACAGGCATTCGAATTCGTCGAGCTCGCAACGTTTGCGCCAGACCTTCCGATATGAAGGTGGCCTCGGAACCCTGGTCGATCAGGGCTCGAGCGATAACGCAACGGCCGGATGGCCCTTCCACTTTGACGCGTGCAGTGGCGAGGAGGACCTGAGCGCGCGGAGCCGGAGGAGCGGAGGCGCGCAAGGAGTTGACCTCTACGATGGCTGGCGGCGCAGTAGTCGAGGTCTCCTTTGCTTGGGAAACCGAAGCGTTGGGCTCAGAATCCGAATCGGTATGTAACATCGAGTGATGTCGCTTACCACAGGTTCGGCACGAGTATTTGCTCCCACATTCTTGTAGAGAATGAGAGGCACTCAAACAGTTGAAGCAACGCTTCAATTTCTTGGTGGTTTCGCGTCTTTGATTCGGATTTTGAGCCATGAATTTAGAACATGCACTTAAGTAATGTCGAGACTTGCACAAGGGACAAGCCGACAGCGCAGTCGCGGACACAGTCGCGACGTTAACGCGAGACGATCCCGGTTTTTGAATTTTGGAAGATGAGCTTGGGGAGCACTCTTCCAACGCGCGGATGCGATGCGACAAAAACTTGTTTAGCTCCGCGAAGGTTGGCGGAATGTCGTCGTCACTTGTTTTGATATTCCACGCCTTTCGAGAAGCGGGATCTAGCTTTTGAGTCAGCAAATGTACTAGAAAGTCGTTCCATAAATCGCTCGGAGAGCGATCTAGATTTTTCAGAGAGGCTTCTGCGATATTAATTTTATCGCACAGCGCTTGTAATTCAGACGCGGACTCTTTCGTGAGGGCCGACAAACTGAACAACGACAAAAAATGAGAGGTCAGAAGCCGTCGCTTATTTTCGAATCTCGATTTCAAAGTGCTCCACGCAACCTTAAAATTATCCGCGGTTATCGCGAGATTCCCTATACAATCAAGAGCTCGACCCTTTAGACTGGACGTCAAATAATGCATGCGCGCGAATTCGCTTAACGCGTTGTTGTTAATCACGAGCGCTGAAAATCTGTCGCGAAAATTCTCCCATTGAGCGTACTCCCCTTCGAACGGCGGTAAACGAATCGGCGGCATATTAGTAATCGCAAGATTCGACGCGTCAGAATTGACTGGAGTAGAATTTAAGATTTGGCTCGTGCTCACGACTGGCTCCAACTCCTCGAGACACTCAGACATGTACTCCCAGGTCGTCTGGTAGGTGTCCTCAGTGGCTTCGAAACGTTCCTCCTTGAAGTAGTCCATCTCCTGTCTCGCAGCTTCGGGCACCGCTTTCAGGAGGGCCACATGCCCGTCTTGGAATTGGGACCAGTTCGTTCTGAGCGAGGCGATCCTGGTACGGATCTTCGCGGGCGTGAGGTTCGCCTTCCCCACCTTCTTGTAATTTTCCAACGATCTTTCGATCGAGCGCTGCAGAACGGTCTGCTTCGTGAGAAGATCGGTCATGGTGTAGCGATCTCCCTTACGATCTCGTCCGAACTAACCGACACTGCAGATCGCCGGTACGCACTCTCACAATCCGGCTCGAAGGACCAGCTTTT
>NW_011965060.1:0-5555 GCF_000949405.1 Vollenhovia emeryi
AAGTAATCCTTCGCCTATCGTGAAAGCTGTGCAATCATCACTCTACCGTCGGAGACAGTTAAACTGACGGTAGTATGCGGGGTATATCCTGCACCAGTGTGCATTGCATACTTGCGACATTGATTCTTGAAATGTCCTGGGGCCTTACAATAGTAGCATACTTTAGTGGCTGGGAAGTTTGGTCCTGTTTGACCGGGGAAGTTTGGTCCTGGTTGACCGGGAATTAGAGGTTTGATGAAGGGTCGAGATCCTTCCGGAGATGTTGCGGGGCGAGGGGGACGTAGGATCGTGTACTGAGGCTGAGGATCAGCACGGCCTGGTGGATTTACGACGAGAGAACGCCTGCGCGCTTTCTCGGCTTCTATTGTTTTCGATAGTTGAATCGCGGTCTCTATTGTTCCTTCCAGGGTGTTGCAGTTTTCTATTTTGACTCTAATAAATAATTCAGATGGCAAACCGTTTATAAAGCTATTCATAACTGTATCCTCTATTTCCTTTTTCTTCATCGAGTCTATATACCCGAGATCGTCCGTTTCTCCATCTATGATGGCGGTACGTAGTTCTTGTACACGCGCGACGTAGTCGAAAATACTTTCGTTATTTTTCATAAACACATTGGCCAATTCCCCGCGGTATTGATCAACAGATTTATTGGGTCCAAAAATTCTCTTTAACCTCCTTGTCAAATCGAGGACACTTATCGGTAATGTTCCCTCGATTGCGGAGTATGCATGGCCTTGCTGCTTATTAATGATAAGTTGAACGAGGTGATATTCATGATATCGTGGGATGAGCTCGAATGCTCTTTCGCAGATTTTTGAAAAATGGTACACGGGCATATTATGTCCGTCGAATTTCGGGATTGTTTCTATTGCGTCGCGAAGACGGATGGGGGACGCATGTTCCAGTGAATCTTCGGAATGGTCATCACGGAGAGCACGGGAGGGATTACGCGAGGGATTACGAGTAGCCACAGGTTTGCTGAATAGGGGCCATACGCTGACCTAAATCGGTGACTTGTTCCTGAACCGTGTTCAAGACACTTAGCTGTGCCATAATTTGCTGTAGTGTTTCGTCAACCTGGGCGTTATTTTGGCTTTCCATTTCCTGTTGTCTTATTTCTTGTTGTCTTAAAATATTAGTACGTTCTTGCAATCGGCGTTCGCGGTCTTCGACATTTTTCTGCATCACCTCTATTTCTTCTGAGGTCAAAGGTTCACTTGATCGTGTATGCATCTTGTTTTAAAATGATTTACTTAAATTCCCAAAAATAAATTATTTATAGTTATTCGTTGACTACCCTCAACACACAATAATTCCCTTTTTGGCAAATCGCACCGGTTTCTTTTATAATTATTTGTCGATCACTCTAAACACGCAATAATTTCCTTTTGGCCTATCCCACCGCTGCCACCAAAAAATTTGTATTGTTACGTAATAGGCTCTCTATTTAAGTTTTCGGACAACCTGCATGCACCGGCTATATCCGGGGAAGCCGAGAGCTCGGGAGAATTATTGAATGCAGTCAAGTGGTCAATCGAATAAAAATAAAACTAATATCTAATAAGAAATCAAATTAAAATCCTATTAACTCAACTCAAACTTATTTATTATTAACTCGAATTCTATTTAAGGTATAAAAACCTTTGTTAAAATACAATAAATGCTTCTAAAAATTGTAGAGATATTCATAAAAGTATTCAATAAAAATAAGGATGTTCATAGAATATAAATTGTTAAGAGTTTAACATAATATAACCATAAGTAGTATCTTAACTGAATATTATATAAAAGAAAAGCAGTTGCTTCTAGTTCCGTTAAATCTAGACGGTTTTACTATTCCGTACTGGGTTTATAAGGCTTATGGCAAAATGGCAGGTCGTGACGTACGAACGTGACGTACGATGACCAAAAATGGCTGCCCTTTCGTAGGCTTATGACCGCTTCAATGAGAAGAGGCCTTCACACTTATGCCACAAACAAGATGGCTCAATGGCATATAAAATCGTATGAAAGTGTATAGAATCGTATTAAATCACATAAAAATCATGTAAAAGCATATAGGTTCATATGAAATCGCATAGAAATCATATGTTAAATCATATAAAGTAACATAAAATCATATAGAGTCGTATTAATTTGTATAAAATCGTATTAAATCATATAAAATAGCATTGAATCATCTCAAATAGAATTAAATCATATAGGACCGTGTTAAATCACGTTAAATCATATAGAATATAAAATCATGTATATGAATCATATAAAATCGTATAGAATAAAAAAAAATGGTATTAAATTCAATAAAATGTAAAATTGTATATAGAAATCGTATCAAATCAAATGAAATGGTATTAAATCTTATAAGAGGGAATAGAATCGTATAAAAATCATGTAAAAGTGTTCAGAACAATATTAAATCGTATATAATTAAATCAAATAAAATAAAATCATATGAAATAGCATTAAATCAAATAAAATCATGTAAAATCGTCTTAAAGCATATATGTTCGGGCCTGGGCTCGCGGTACGCGGCGCGAGCGCGGTACTTGGGGAAAACGGTCGCTGTCGATCAGCTGCGCGGCGATCACGCCGCGACCGCGTGCGGAACGCGTGTAGTCGCAACAGCTGATTCGCCTAACTATTCTCCGAATCCGCGTCGAGTTTCGGCGGATTGCCCTCTCCTCGCGCCTCTCTTCGCGACACGGGGCCGCGAGATCTTTTCGCGGAACACACGTGCTTTAGCTTTCAGTTAAATCATATCGTGCAATTATCTAGTGTCCGTAATAACGCTGCTTCGTACATCGTTCGTCGCGAACTGCCGGTATCGAAATTCAGCCGTTTATTACCGCGAAGTTTATCGGTCGCGGATCGAGTCAAAGTTCCTTCTATTCTTTGTCTTTCCGATCCTTGTGTAACCGAGAACTACCTTGATTTCAATCATCGTTCCTGTTGTTCACTTAAATTTTATATGTTGCTAATTTGTAATTGTTTCATCCAAAAGGGGGGTTCACGATGATGAGTTCCCTCATCAGGCGTAATTAAGATCATCTTACAAGTTATCTCCTCACCGACTTTGACTCGGTCAATCACGTGTACTTTGTCGCCAACGAATAACGGTGACTCGGACGGTTCTTCCACCGATTAAGTTTCAATACGCTACAAGATTCTCCGCTATACATTTAGAACAAGAGTGCTCCGGGTTTTTCGATCTAACATTGACCGGCCTTGTTGCATCTAACTTCCGAGTGCGCGTCGCGATCCGGTCTGAAAACGTTTCATCTCACTTCGCGTCTCTGTCGAGGCGGAATCCGCGTTTTAAAGTTTCGGCCTGAGGTCGGCCACAGTGTTACCGAAACAATATAAAATGATAGAGAAGCATATAAAATCATATAGCATCACATAGAATCAAATAAAATCATGTAAAATGGTATCAATTTATATTATAAGATCCCGTCAAGTTCTCACTTACTAGCTTACGCGCTTACAGCTGCCAAAATTGAGGACGGGTTTTTCCTTCGTCCTCGGAAACTTATTGAATAATGTTAGAAAATAAATGTACATAAAGGGGATGGTCGAGGATAGCCACTCTTTTATATATTTTTAGCAGCTAAGAACAGGGAAAGGATCTTACTCTCGTTCACTTTAGCTCCTTTTAATTAAGAAATGTTACTGAGCCGTCTTTTCCGACGCTCTTTTCAGCAAACAGGGAAATCACAAATGAATCACGTGGCACCTCTGCGAATATTAGCCCCTGGAACTGAGTCGCATTTCGAGGCTTCTTCACCAATTCGCTTCGGCACTCGCGGACTCAAATCGATTGTTTCGCAATTCACAACTGTGGGCACTATTTTATCTTAAATTCTTGATTTTGACGTATCCCAAAAATTGAGAGAATGCCACTCTGGGTCCGCGAGAGAAAATCCCTGGAACTATAGTCACATCAGGATTTCAGTTTCAATCGCTTCCCCTCTCGAGACACTTTCTCGACTGCAATAGTTCACTTTGCCTTTATTCGCATTCGCGTGATTTAATTTTTTAATGTTTCGCTGATTCAAACTTTCGGCATTGTCACAGGTGAAAAGGATGAGGGTTACAGGGCGTTCTGGATTTACAGGGCTTTTCATGGGATAATGTATGCTTAAGCTATGTTAGTAATTTATACTTTATGTCGTATCGATATCAACTTATGTCTTTCGTGCATTAATTTTTATAATTCATTCACTTGAGATATTCTTGAAATTCTGAATATTTCCTCAAAGCAACCTCGAAATATTTTGAAATAACCTTGAAATTCTTATCTTCTTGAAATAATTCTTTAAAATATATAGATAATTAATAAGAGGGATTATAATCTTAATGGAATTTTATAATTAATTCTAATATAATTCAACTCTCGATAGTTATAGTGGAATATAAAAATTTTAATAGGTTTTTCTTTATAAATGGTTAATACAAAAGCCGAATACTAGACTTACTTAAAATTAATTCGCAGATTGACGACAGGCTTACTGTTAATGTTGGATGCCCGACGGAGTGAAGGCGGTTGATGCAGCTTGAAGAGGCTGGCGTCTCTCGATAATTAACTGAAGGGTCCTTGCCGAATTCTAGCAAGCAACGTCTTCCTGGGTATACGTCAACAGGGTTATGGTCCGCCTCTGTTACGTGGGATCCTTGTCACTAAGACTTCAAGGGGGCTCGAGAGATGTCGATGGTTCTAAGTCCTCGGTTAAATATCTGCTGCTGATGTCTTCTTATGATACGTCTGATCGCTCTGAATGTCCGCTCAACTCTGAGCATGACACGTCTAGTCTCGTTGGATGTTACCGCTCAACTCTGGTCTTCCTCTTCGTGGGCTTGGTCTGGTGGTTGGTGGAGGTGGAGGTGGTTGAGAATGGAGGGGCATGCTGGCCATGTGCACAGAAGATGATGCGTATTGCAGTCCAGATACCTAAGGCTATCTTGAAGGTCCGGAAGTTGATGTCTGCGATCACCTTATATTTTTCCTTTATGATACTCTATATGCCGCCTGATTAGATACTACGGGTCCGCTAGCCTTGAGCACTCAATAAGATTTCCTGAGGGTGCATATGCACTCAAGGTAATACACTGAGGTAGGTGGAAATCCTGCTAAATGCTCAAGTTCGAATGCCGATTTTGGTGGATTCGGCATAAGTACCTGGTGAAATTTTAATATAAAATTAGCGGGTTCTTAATTTTTATTTATCTCGAGAACTATAAGGCGTAGAGCCTTCGAGTCTTTTTTATCTACAAAAATATCTTCACTACAAAACTATCTTCTCTACAAAAGTAATGATATCATCAAATGGCACCAACTAAACTAAATAGTTTTAAACGTGGTGGGGCGATGATTGGAGTGGGGGCATGCCCGCCGGCTGGGCGTCCGCGGACACCCGTTGCCCGCGGTTTAGACAATCCAAAAATACCTTTTCAGAAATATTGTCTCTACAAAAATCTTCTCTACAAAAGTATCTTCTCTACAAAAGTAATGATATCATCAACACATTACGCCAAATATAACAATGGATATTTAT
>NW_011965061.1:0-5556 GCF_000949405.1 Vollenhovia emeryi
GACGCATTATTAAAATATTTTATTTGCCTTTTGGGAGCCCCCAAAATAATATTAACAGATAGAGGAACAAATTTTATGAGCAATTTAATGAAACGATTCAGTAAACAATTCAAGATTAAGCAATATAAAACTACAGCCTTTTATCCGCAAGCCAATGGAGCATTAGAAAGATCACATATAGTATTAATAGAATATTTAAAACAATATGTTAATAAATTCACTGAATGGGATGAATTATTAGAATTTGCAACCTTCTCATATAATACAAGCACACATGAATCAACTGGATATACTCCATATGAGTTGGTATTTGGAAAATTAGCTAGACAACCTTCTAGTGAAATAATTGACGATGAAAAAGAAAGAAAGTATGATGATTATCTAACTGAATTAATGACAAAAATTCATACTTTACAAGAATTAGCACGAGAATGTTTAATTGCATCTAAAATTAAATCAAAATTTTATTACGATAGAAAACTTAACCCTGAAGAATTTCAAATAAATGATGAAGTTTTTCTTTTAAGTGAACCCAAAAAGGGAAAATTAGGAGATCAATATTCGGGGCCACATATAATAACTGATATTTTATCTAACGGAAATATTAAACTTCTTGTTAATGGAAAATTAAAAAAATTGTTCATCCCAACAAAGTACGTAAGAAAAAGAAAAATTAATTTTTTTTAACTAATGAAATTTTTAAACTGTATTTAAAATATAGAAGTAAGAATGAAGAATTTAATCTACATCTTTATCATGTGGATCTTCCACATTGAAGAAACCCAAGGAATCATCGGATATGACTGTGGAACAACCAATCTCAACTATATCATTATTGGATATCGAAGAATGTAATATACCCGTAATTCAACCACATGTACAAGAAACAAATATTCAACTGCTACAATTGTCAAAATTCGAATCAACAAAGGTCATACAATGTAAAATTTCTATTGCTAGAACAATTTATTATTGCGGAATGCATTCGCATATTTCAACCGTAACAAATGCGCAAGCAGAATATATACTTGATACAACTCTAGATCAATGTAAGAATATGCATAAGTCAGGAAGTCTAGTTTTAAATGTTAACAGTATCATAAACGGATTAAAAACAAATTATACAACATCGCGACCAATAACTTTAGCAGGATCTGTAACAACAGATGGACAATGTATCGGAACTCAATATTCGGACCCATATGGGACTTGGCAAAATGTAGTGCAAGGAATAAATACAATAAGTCTAAATTCTTATGAAGCAACTATTAATATTGAAACAAATAAAATAAATTTAAAAACAGGAACTATTTGTCAATATTCAGATGAAAATTGCATAGATATCAAAGGGAGATATACATTTTGGGAAACAATACCTAATGATCATTGCAAATTTAACCATTATGACATTTTGTATGAAGGAAAAGCAAATAAGATGGTCAGTGAAATTAATGAAAAATTACAAATTATTTATTCCTTGTCAACTCAGGACGTAACTTTCGCTTTATCACAAACAGGTGAAGAGCTTCTTTGTGGATATACCTTAATTAAAACAGAACATCTTAAACTAGTAATTCTAGAAATTAAAAGCGGAGAATCTTTAAACAAAAAACGAAAAATTTCAGTAGAAAATTTAGATATTTTTGCATACGTGAACTCAAAATTCGTTTATGTAGAAAAACACATTCGCACACAAATAAATCACCTATACACAGATGTACTCAAACAACGCTGCAATTTGGAACGAAGAGTAATGAAGAACGCACTCAGCCTTGCAATTCACGCACCTGATGACTTTGCCTATCAAATTATGAAAGGACCAGGATTTATGGCGGTGATTTCGGGAGAAGTTGTACATATCATCAAATGCACTCCTGTGGAAGTAAAAATTCGACACACCCAGGAATGTTACCAGCAGTTACCAGTATTCAAAGGAAACGAATCATACTTTTTGGCTCCAAGGACTCATATACTTTTTAAAACTGGAAGCCAGACATCATGCAACAGAATCATTCCAACAATGTATTTATTAAACGACGGATGGTATCATATAGCACCAATTTTGGAGTACAGCAAACCTCCAGAAACAATGAGACCGATGTCTCAGCCAACTTGGCATTACAGCGATCCCGAATCATTGGCAGCGAGCGGCATATATTCAAACAACGAGCTCGAAAATTTACGAGACCATATCATGTTTCCAGCAGAGAAGAACGGAATTCTAAACACTATGGCTCGAGGCGCAAGAGGAGAGCCAACCTTAACGCAAGGAATATCTCTTTCACACCTACTTGACGAAAATTCATTGAAGAAAATAACCGAAGACACTTGGAAGAAAATTTGGGGAACATTTACATTTGTTGGAAACACAAGTGCCGGAGTAATTGGAATATATTTCCTATTTAGAACGATGAAACTAATAATGGACACAATTATACACGGTTATGCAATTCATACTATATACGGATGGTCTATACATTTAATCGGAGCGCTATGGGACTTTGTAACAAAATTAATTCACCTAGGCAATGGAAGAACAATTAAAGAAAAAGAACAAAAAGAAGAACAACCTTCAACTCAACCTAAAACTCAAGAAACTCAAGAAATCTCAATTCAAACAAACGAAGAAGACACAAAACCAACATTAACATTACCAGAAAACTTTAAACAAAAAAACGATATAATCTCAATAGAGAATGAAAAGAAAAAAAAATTATTATCCACAATGAAACTCAAAATATTTATCCGCGACTATAATAATCAAATTTTAAATGAGAACACCATGCTTGAAGATATCAATCATATATGTGAATCACTCACTGCAGGTTTAGTATTACTTATTGTCAGATCATCTAACACATCAGATAAAGCGTATGTTTAAGAACGAACGCATAAAGGGTCAAGTGCTTAGGACCCAGTCGAATTTTAGACTCGGAAGAGAAACGACAGTAAAAGAAAGTGACTGTGAAAGTGAAAAGTTCCAATCAAAAGGTAAAATTTAAGGTAAATTGTATAATAGTAAAATATACAGATTTTTTTTTATATATTTTTAGAAAAAATGAAACCACCAGCGGACATCGTAATTGACGGGGTAGATCCCCGTCAACACGAATTTTATGATGTTCTAAGAGAATGTCATTGCTTCCGGGCACTTGTACCCGGAAGCCACTATTTAGAAGAATCATATCCATTCAGGCGCATATGCGCAGATTGCGCCATAAATGAAGACGAAGAGGAGCTAGGTTATTATGTGCGCTTAGAAAATTGGCACTCATTGTGTGGGCCGTTTTTCGTAAAAACTATGCGGCAAAAAGAACAATGTCACAAATGTGACAAAATAATAGTGATAGCTGGACCAGCAATAAATTGCAAACTCTGTATACAAAACTACTTATGTTTCAGCGGGACATATAAAAGTTGTGTAGAGGAAGAAGTAGATTTTGAAAGAAAAGTATTGATAAGAGATTTAAATGCGTTAGGAGACTATTTATAATTAATCGTCAGTATAATCATTATTTTTTTTAAGAAAACATATTAATTCATTGTAATCTTTATTTTATAAGTTATATATAAAATTATTATATATATCTCAAAAACATTATTAAAAAAAAAATACTTTATATTATATTTTATATATCATATATAGATCATATCTGTTCGCGATTCTCTTTTGGGAGAGCTCGCTGGACCGCTGCGGTTGGAAGCAGGGCTGAGAGGACTTTGCGGTGAGATGCTCAGGGAACGAATGCACGCGTGCGAGGGTAGAAATCACGTGATCGAACACTCTGGGCGATTTTGAGTAAAATATCGTGTGGTCCGTTTAATAAATGTAAAAGGCTTACAGTTTGAGCAGTCTATGATTTAACGGGGATGATCAGTCTCTTAGTCACTTGCACGGGTCGATTATATTAATCGATAGCCGGCCTCGTGAATGTAGATGCCCGTGAGTCGTGTCCACGCGGCGCCGGCGTGCGATGCGTGGTGAGCTTGAGCTGCCGTTGATGCTGTATCTAAAATGTCCTGGATGATTTGCACTGCTGAGAGTTCACTGCGTGTCCGCACCGAGTCTATTCTTCGATGAGAAAATGAGAAAGTCCACAAAAGAGCACTCGATAACTATCCGCACTTCAAGACGCGTGTACTACGTACGGTCGCTATGAGACAAAGAGCCTCGGTAACGTACGTGAAGTCGCGCGGTCGCCTCGCGTCGCGATCGGGCATGCGCGGGCAGCGCTCATGCGGCGCTGCACGATCTGACCCGGCTGATGCTGCCATCACGCCGGGGATGGAATAAACGAGATTCAAATTAATCTCGAACAATATCTTATAAAAATCATATTATATCATATAACTAATAATTTAGATTATGCTTTACAAATAAACATATATATATTAAATATAATCTTTAAATACATTTAAAAAAAAGGGAAAAGAAAAAAAAGAAGAAAAAGAAATAAGTGGGAAATATTTATTAAGTATTTATTAAGTATATTAATTTCATCAATATTTTCATTAAAGGCTTATTGATTAATATTTTCAATACATTCCCGTTTATTTTTTTTTAACAATTCCAATTTAAATCCTAATTCATAATAGTAGAGACATTTTTCAAGCTTATAAGGCTCATACGTGGCAACATAATGTATCACGTTACCACGTATGACTTAAGGGGGAAGGTGTTACAGACGTATAATTTTAACTAAATTATTCAAATTAAATTTTTAAAAAGAAACTCCTGAGAAATCTTTCGGAACATTCCTTATCGATCGTTTATCAGATTACAACTCGCGACGAAGCGGTACCACGGTGGCATTGACAACTGTTACCAGGGTAGAGTTGCGGTGAAGAAACGGAGAACAATACCTTCCTCCTCCACTTAAAATATCGTGGGGGGATTCAACTATAAATATAAGGAAAGCCTTCAGAGCTTGAGAGCTTCAGAGCTTCAGTTGCCTTTAGCTTTAGTTGCTTCAATTGATCCATTGATCCATTAATTCTTTAACAATCCATAAACTCACGACTCACTATCTCGACAAATAAGAGTTAAAACTAAAGCTGAGAATCGACTTGACTCGGACCTATATCCTAAATTGTTGATTCGAATTTCAAAAAGTTTTGGACTTTTGAGAATAAAGTAAGAGTTATATTAAGAGAGATAATAATTAATTCAATCCAAGATCTATCCTCTCACTTTCTCTGATCGCTGACAAAGAGTGTGGCGGACAGAATTCTCCATTCCTCTCTGATCGCTGACAAAGAGTGTGGCGGACAGAATTCTCAATTCCTCTCTGAACGCTGACAAAGAGTGTGGCGGACAGAAACCAACATCCTTACTCCATGACCAAAAGAAAAGGAGGAAAACGAGTTCAAATCAAACGCGTTAAATACCAACTCAAGCAGGCGCTAAAATCTAATAAAGATCCTTTACCTTTTCTGCTTAAATTAAGAGAATTTGAATCCAAAGACAAAGCCTCAATTGTGAAATCACAGAATTATATACTAATTCCAATAGATTTCGAGGTCAATTACTTAAATTATAAGTTTATTGTGGCGGCC
>NW_011965062.1:0-5556 GCF_000949405.1 Vollenhovia emeryi
TACCGCCCGCCTTGAAACGCAGTTTCAAAAAAAAAAGGGAATCAGTGCGTAACAAGCGGGAGGTGAGTCGGCTGGCCGTACGAGCCTTCGGCATCCTGGGTAGACGAGGTCAGGATGAGGCTGTCCACCAGAGACTGCGAAACTATATTAAGAATACGAACGAATATTAAGAATAACTATAACTAAAGGAATACGCAACGCTTCTTAAATGCTAACGGAGCTTAAATGCTAACGGAACTTAAATGCGGAGTCGGAACGATCCACGGGTCGAGGTCTCACCCGACGCAGTCCTTAGAAGCATCGACCGGTAGGATGCAAATTTTTCCTATCGGACGAACGTACTCCGAAGCGGCAGTCCGAACGGTGACCACTCGGGTGAGACCGTCAGGCCCAGGGTGTAGTCGGATTATACGTCCGAGCTCCCATTTGCACGGAGGCAGAAGCGGATTTCGCAAGAGCACGAGTTTTCCCGTGACAACGGCCGGCATCGGCTTGCGCCATTTGCTTCTTTGTTGGAGGGTGTTAACGTAGTCGTCAGACCACAATTTCCAGAAGCGTTCCGATATTTGGCGTACCATTTGCCAGCGCGAGAGGCGATTCTCCTGGAGATCCAGGATGGATGGCTCAGGGGCGACGGCGATGGACTGGCCGATCAGAAAATGACCAGGCGTAAGAAATTGGTAGTCGTCGAACGAATCAGACAGAGGCGCAATCGGACGGGAATTGAGACACGCCTCGATCTGACAGAGGAGGGTTGTCATTTCTTCAAAGGAGAGCGTGTGGGAGCCCAAAACGCGGTGCAAGTGATGTTTGACGCTTTTGACGCCGGCCTCCCATAGACCACCGAAGTGAGGCGCGGAAGGTGGAATGAAGTGCCACGCGATGTTATCATTGGCCGTGTGGTTTAAAAACGCGGGATCCTGGAGAGCTGATCGGTAGGCGGACGCGAGCTCTCGATCAGCACCTACAAACGTGGTCCCGTTGTCCGAAAACATGGACTGCGGGAGTCCTCGGCGCGAGCAGAAGCGATTAAACGCGCTGAGAAAGGCGGCGGTGGAATAATCCCCGACCAGTTCGAGGTGGATGGCTCGAGAAGATAGGCATATAAACAGAGCCACGTACGCCTTTAGCGATTTGATTCCGCGTCCCGCGGACGCTCGCACATTGAGGGGTCCAGCGTAATCCACGCCACAGTGCGCGAAGCTTCTAGAGGGGGTCGACACTCGAACGGATGGGAGGTTTCCCATTAATTGAGCAGGGATCGCGGCCCGCTCTCGCACACAAGGAAGACATGCATGGATTACAGATTTTACCAGGCTCCGCGCACGAAGAATCCAAAATTCTTTGCGCAACGCGCTGAGCACAAGCTGGGTACCGCCATGTAGCGTTTTCTCATGAAAGTGAGAAATGATTAGGCGCACGACGGGGTGAGGAGCGAGTAACACCGGATGGCGTACGTCGTACGGGAGAGGAGCGTTGCGAAGACGCCCTCCTACCCTGAGAACTCCATTGTCATCAAGGAACGGGCTCAACGACGCTGTCGAGCTTTTGGGAGCAACACTGCGACCGGAGCGCAGAGCCTGAATTTCAGCGAAAAATAGTTCGGCTTGAACGTATTGAACCCAAAAACGCTTGGCGCGAGCGCACCCCGCGGACGACAGAGCAACGCTCGGAAGCGGAGGCGAGCCAAAACTTTGCTTCCTACTCTTGCAAGAAAATAAAAACTTGTACAAATAAGCGGTGACGCGTACCAATTTTGGCCATGACGAGAATCGCGATGCAAGATCCCATCGAGCGGGAGCCGTGAAGGCGTGCAGCGCGAGCACCTTCTTCTCGTCCGGCACAGCGTTTGAAAGGGGGGCAGGCTCAGCTGGCCACTCGGTGGCAGATGAAGCAAGCCATGGGGGACCGTCCCACCACAGACTGTGTGCGATTAGC
The DNA here is from genome assembly GCF_000949405.1 of Vollenhovia emeryi. Classification (NCBI taxonomy): domain Eukaryota; kingdom Metazoa; phylum Arthropoda; class Insecta; order Hymenoptera; family Formicidae; genus Vollenhovia; species Vollenhovia emeryi. The sequence goes on from NW_011965062.1 coordinate 1,939, forward strand.
TCATCGCCGAGAAGGCCCCGTGAAGCGCAGTCGGCGGGGTTATGAGTGGTGGGCACATGACGCCACGCGACGTCCGGAAGACTGGATTGTATTTTTGCAACACGGTTCGCCACGAAGGTGGTCCATCGCGAGGGATGAGACCGAAGCCACGTTAAGACGATGGTAGAATCCGTCCAACATGTACAGGGAACGGAGTGAAGGTCGAGTGAGTCTCGAACGAATAAAATCAAGCGAGAGAGAATGAGTGCAGCCGATAACTCGAGGCGAGGGACGGTGAGCGGAGAAATCGGAGCGACTCTAGACTTACCCGCTAGCAGAGAGATTTGAACATCGCCCGCCGAAGAGATCGTTTTGATGTAAACGACCGCCGCATAGGCGTGAGTCGAGGCGTCGGCGAAGCCGTGCAGTTCGAGGCGGGATTCCGATCGAGCTCCTGTCCACCGGCAGAGCGAGACGCGGTTGAGATGCGGGAGCTTTGAGTAAAGAAGCCGCCACCGCGTCAAAAGATCTTCCGGGACCGGATCGTCCCAATCAATTCGCAAGCGCCACAGTTGTTGCATAATTATCTTCGCGGAAACCGTAGCCGGAGTGACCCACCCGAGGGGATCGTACAGCCTCGCGATCACGGAAAGAATTTCACGTTTGCTTTGCGGAACCGCATTATCGCTGGTGACTTTAAATTGAAAGATATCTCGCGCCGGATTCCAGACGATGCCGAGAACTTTGACCTTTTCGTCGATCGCGATAGATTTGCTGCACGCCAATCCGTGATCCAACGGATCGATATCCTCGAGCAAGGCAGTCGAGTTGCTGGCCCATTTTCGCAACTCGAATTTTCCGCGGCGAAGTAGAGAAACCAGCTGATCGCGACGCTGACGTAATGACGTGATATCGTCATCCCCGAAGAGCACGTCGTCGACGTAAATCTGTTTGCGGATTATTGAGGCGGCGAGGGGGTACCGATCGCCTTCGTCGTCGGCCAAGCACCTCAAAACGCGCAATGCAAGGTACGGCGCGCAAGTCATGCCGTAAGTCACAGTCAGCAGTTGATAGTCGCGAGGCCTTTCGCTTGATTCCGGTTGCCATCGAATACGCTGGTAATCGAGATCACGCTCATCGATTAAAATTTGCCGGAACATTTTGGCGATATCGGCAGTGTAGACGTAACGGAATTGGCGCCACTGGAGGAGGATTGACGGTAATTCCGTTTGCAACTTCGGGCCAGCCAGCAAGTGGTCGTTTAACGTAGAGCCATTAGACGTAGGATACGACGCATTGAAAACGACACGCAAGCGCGTCGTGGCACTTTCAGCTCGAAGAACTGGGTGATGCGGGATATACACCGCTTGAAATGACGCATTTTGAGAATCCGAGGCCAGCCGCATATGCCCGAGGCTCTCGTATTCTTGCATGAACTTACGATACTCGGTGGCTAATTCCGGCTGAGACGCGAAACGGCGGAAGAGCGATCGCAACAACCGATCAGCAGACAGCTGGGAATGTCCAAGGTCGATAGGAGGTGGCGTCTTGAACGGCAAGCGAACGATGTATCGCCCGCCGTCGTCGCGAGAATGAGTGGCGTCAAAGTGTCGCTCGCACTGCTCGTCTTGAGGCGAGAGGATAGGAGATGAGGGAAGCTCCTCTATTTCCCAAAATTTCTGAAGGTCCTCAGAAAGGGAAAGGTCCGATGCGCAATGATGCACGGATAAATAAAGAGATGAGCGGTCCGTCTCTGCAGGGAGAGGACCGGAAATGATCCACCCAAAAATAGAATTATGAGCAATGGGATATCCGGGCTTTCCTTTGAGAACACCGCTTAAAATAATATCGCTGTATAGGTCAGCGCCGATGAGAACCTGAATGGGATCGGAACTCGTCGGATTCGAGTCCGCCCATTCTAGCTGAGAGAGGTGAGAGAGCGCTGATCGTTCCGACACTCGCTTGGGAGCGTAGGACGTCAGCGACGGGAGGATTAGAGCCGTCGTTGAGAACGACGGAGTTTGGGGGCCGACGGGGAAGAACTTCACCCGAGCGGCATGTCGAACCGCGCCGATCTGATTACCCCCTACCGCGGAAATCGAAACAGGCATTCGAATTCGTCGAGCTCGCAACGTTTGCGCCAGACCTTCCGATATGAAGGTGGCCTCGGAACCCTGGTCGATCAGGGCTCGAGCGATAACGCAACGGCCGGATGGCCCTTCCACTTTGACGCGTGCAGTGGCGAGGAGGACCTGAGTGCGCGAAACCGGAGGAGCGGAGGCGCGCAAGGAGTTGACCTCTACGATGGCTGGCGGCGCAGTAGTCGAGGTCTCCTTTGCTTGGGTAACCGAAGCGTTGGGCTCAGAATCCGAATAGGTATGTAACATCGAGTGATGTCGCTTACCACAGGTTCGGCACGAGTATTTGCTCCCACATTCTTGTAGAGAATGAGAGGCACTCAAACAGTTGAAGCAACGCTTCAATTTCTTGGTGGTTTCGCGTCTTTGATTCGGATTTTGAGCCACAAATTTAGAACATGCACTTAAGTAATGTCGAGACTTGCACAAGGGACAAGCCGACAGCGCAGTCGCGGACGCAGTCGCGACGTTAACGCGAGACGATCCCGGTTTTTGAATTTTGGAAGACGAGCTTGGGGAGCACTCTTCCAACGCGCGGATGCGATGCGACAAAAACTTGTTTAGCTCCGCGAAGGTTGGCGGAATGTCGTCGTCACTTGTTTTGAGATTCCACGCCTTTCGAGAAGCGGGGTCTAGCTTTTGAGTCAGCAAATGTACTAGAAAGTCGTTCCATAAATCGCTCGGAGAGCGATCTAGATTTTTCAGAGAGGCTTCTGCGATATTAATTTTATCGCACAGCGCTTGTAATTCAGACGCGGACTCTTTCGTGAGGGCCGACAAACCGAACAACGACAAAAAATGAGAGGTCAGAAGCCGTCGCTTATTTTCGAATCTCGATTTCAAAGTGCTCCACGCAACCTTAAAATTATCCGCGGTTATCGCGAGATTCCCTATACAATCAAGGGCTCGACCCTTTAGACTTGCCGTCAAATAATGCATGCGCGCGAATTCGCTTAACGCGTTATTGTTAATCACGAGCGCGAAAATTCTCCCATTGAGCGTACTCCCCTTCGAACGGCGGTAACCGAATCGGCGGCATATTAGTAATCGCAAGATTCGACGCGTCAGAAGTGACTGGAGTAGAATTTAAGATTTGGCTCGTGCTCACGACTGGCTCCAACTCCTCGAGACACTCCGACATGTACTCCCAGGTCGTCTGGTAGGTGTCCTCAGTGGCTTCGAAACGTTTCTCCTTGAAGTAGTCCATCTCCAGTCTCGAAGCCTCGGGCACCGCTTTCAGGAGGGACACATGCCCGTCTTGGAATTGGGCCCAGTTCGTTCTGAGCGAGGCGATCCTGGTACGGATCTTCGCGGGCGTGAGGTTCGCCTTCCCCACCTTCTTGTAATTTTCCAACGATCTTTCGATCGAGCGCTGCAGAACTGTCTGCTTCGTGAGAAGATCGGTCATGGTGTAGCGATCTCCCTTACGATCTCGTCCGAACCAACCGACACTGCAGATCGCCGGCACGCACTCTCACAATCCGGCTCGAAGGACCAGCTT
>NW_011965063.1:0-3814 GCF_000949405.1 Vollenhovia emeryi
AAGCGCTGGATCTCTTTGGCGTTTCTGGGCGGCGCGAGTTTTACTACGGCGGCGGTCTTGTCTGGATCGGCGTGCAAACCATTGTGATCGACTATGTGACCGAGATACTTTAATTTCTGCCGTGCGAATTGGCACTTTTCTGGATTCGGTTTCAATTTGGCGTTTCTCAGTCGCTCAAACACAACTCTCAAGGTTTCTAGGTGCTCGTCAAACGTCTTCGAAATGATGACGATGTCATCCAGGTAGGCGAAGGCGTTCGGGAGCAGCTCCGGTGTGATTACTTGATCGAGTAACCTCTGGAACGTAGCAGGCGCAGAATGTAAGCCAAAAGGCATTACATTGAATTCAAATAAGCCCTTCCCCGCGACGGTGAAAGCGGTCAAAGGCTTACTTTCTGGCGTCAGGGGCACTTGCCAGTACCCGTTCTTTAAATCGATGGTCGACAAGTATTTTGCCCCTCTGAACTTATCCAACGTCGCGTTGATTTGCGGCAATGGATAAGCGTCTTTGCGGGTGACTTTATTTAATTTCCGGTAGTCGATGCACAGACGCGGTTTGCCGTCCTTTTTCCGGACTACAACGATCGGAGAACTCCAGGGACTGGTTGATGGTTTAATTACTCCTTCGTTGAGCATTTTCTCGATCTCCTCCTCGATGATGCTTTGCATCGCCGGGTTTCTTGGCCTATACCGTTGTTTGATAGGCGACGGATCTTCCAGCCTTATCTCGTGCTGGATGAGAGGAGTGTTCCCCTTGATATCCCTGAAACTTTCCATCTCGGTTTTGAGGAAAGCGTCGAGTCTGGTCTTCTCGGCTTTTCTCTGGTGCGTGAGTCCTCCTGGATTTTCCACGGAGCTGACATCCGTTCTGGTCCCTGCGTCATGGATCCCTTGACCGGTGAAGGTGATCTTGATCCCTAATTTGTTCAGGGCATCCATGCCCAGCAGGATATCGTGAGTCAGGTTTTCCATCACCAGGAGTGTCTGTTCCGTGGAAATGCCCTTTATGTCGAAATTTCCGGTTAGTTTATTATGCAGAGCGCTCTCGGTACCGTCGGCCAGAACTGCGATGCGGTTTTCTCTTTTCTGGCGCCATCCGGCTCGGCGGCAGATTCTAGCCGTCTCCTCGCTACAATATGAATTCACCGAGCCGGTGTCGATAAGCGCGGTGCATTTGTATGTGCCTATCTTTACGGACACGAACGGTCGGTTCTCGCTGGTCGTTCCTAGTTTTGAGCGGGCCGGTCTCGACTTCCGTCGTCGCCGGCCCCCTTGTCGTTTCCCGGTTTCTGGCACTGACATTCCTTTGTTAACTTTCCGTCGATGCCACAGTAGGAACAAAATTTCTTCGCCGGGTTTTTGCATCGGAAACGGTCGTGACCCCTTTGCTTGCACTTCCAGCAGCAAGTCCTACGATCGTAGGCGGTGGCTATCGATGTTCGCGGCTGAGGTGCACTTTTCCTGGCCTCTGGCTTGCCTCTGGACTTTTCGTTCTCAAGCTGCCTCTTGGTTTCCTCCAACTCTTCGACCTTTTGGATTAGTTCGGTCACGGTTTGCACGGTTGCCCTGGGGATGTACATTCGGTATTCAGCTCGTGAGTTGTAGTAAATCATGTCGAGCTGCTGGTCAGGAGTATAGTCCCCTCGGCGGCGCATAAGAGTCATGATGGCAGTTGTAAATGCCCGAATCTTTTCGTTAGCGCCTTGTTTTCGGTCGTTTATCTGTCGATCCAACTGTCGTAGCTCGCCTGGAGACAAGTAGTAGCTTCTTAAGCCGGCTTTCAAATTTTTCAGGGTCGTGCATTCCGACTGGAAGTTTCGGAACCACAATTGCGCCTCGCCTCGAAGCAATTCCGGGAAGCCTTTCAATAATTGCTCGTCCGTTAGAGTGTAGGCCCGTTGTAACTCTTCGATTCGTTCCAGGAACGTATATAGGTCACGTCCATCGAAGTGACAATTCCACTTCCTCATCTGGTCGAGGATCTTCGTCTCGTCTATTCTAGTTTGATCCCTCGTTGGCGTGGAATGTCGCATTTGTCTTAGCTGGTCCAGCTCGACTTGCAGCCTTTGCGCTTGTCTGAGCTGGTCCAACTCGGCTTGCATCCTTTCCATGTCACGAGTCCGGTCAGTTTCCTCGTTATACCCGGGAGCGTCTACAGGTTTCTCTTGGTACTCCTCCGGGTGCGATCGTATGTACGCCACCAATCTCTGGCGTAAGGTGGCCAAATGCCCCTCGGAATCGATTCCTTTCTCAATCAACTCGAGCTGTACCATGTCCTTTGATAGGGCGTATACCCAAGACACTCGCGGAGTGGTCGCTATTATGTCTATCGAGGGAGGGACTTCTAATCGTGCTTTCTAAACGGTATTCGTACGCGGGGTTACGGATTTTGTTCAACGGTACCGGACTTATCTTCCCTCCAAGCGATCTGTTTTTTACTCCTCACTTTATAGAAATTCTAATACTTTTCCCACACAGCAGGTCCCTGTTCGGGCGCCATGTAACGAACGAATAAGTCTAGCTCCTCCCGGTTCCGGACAGGATTCCGGCAGGAATTATTTATTACTCGAATAAATAATGTACTCAATCGGACACGCGGTTCCGATTGACGGTTGGAGGAGCTAGCGTTCTCGCGGTCGGTATTTGACGTGCTGTGTGTCGGTTCGAGTGAATCCTCCGTTCCTCCTGTTGCCGAATATGCTCAGCTCCAGGGCCGTCGGGAGGAAAGGAGGCAAAGTAGATCTTAATTTGCTTAATAGAGTCAATCGCTTGGAAGAGATCGGAAATAAGTCTTACAGGTGTTTTACGGTGAAACAATAGGAACGTGGTTTATTCAGAGGATATATACAGGGTGATTCAGAACAACCACTTGTCCTTAAAATGTCGTATTCTAAACTTAATTCTGAAATGATTTTTCCTCTTGCAAAATTTTCTCCGAAGCTTAGTTTTTGAATTATAAAGAGGACAAGATATCGAATGACGGGGCAGATACTAGAGGCAGGCAGCAGCGCCGCGGCTCACCGTCGTCGCGGGCGCTTACGGCAAGAGCGCCCGCGACGACGCTGCCATCATGTCAGCTAATCGCGACGCGCTAGTACACACACACACACACACACACACACACACACACACACACACACACACACACACACACACACACACACACACACACACATTCTCTCTCTTTCTCACTCGCGCTCTTACCTTGCAGAGATGTAGAGATGATTCGATGACTTCGTGTTGCTCTAGTTTCTTGAAAAAGACGATGAGAAAGATGCATTTTTCGATGGACCGTAGCTTAGAGCAAGTTCATTGTAACTTTCACTAAATTTAACATACATTTTCACTAATACAGATCAACTCATACATTTTCACTAATAGAAATCAACACTGAATAATTAATCGGAAGTATTTTTTATGTTACTATTTTATTTACTTCACAAAAGAGACGCACACAACACACAACACATAACTTATTAAGATTGCAGTCGACTTGATGCTACAAATGTTTCGAAGCGTTTTTCTTTTCCTTCCTTTTAATAAGAAAAAAGGAGAAGAACGCTTTTGAAGTATTTGTAGCGTAAAGTTGACCGCAGCCTAACACACAACTCGTATTTACTCGACGATAGCAAGCAGTCGACTAATTTTTTGTTATGCACTCCCGCACTCCACTTGCCGTGTACTCCGGAGTGGTATATCGCCGGACGGCAGTACCCGTTATACCGGCGTATACCGCAGCGGAAGTACCCGCTGCCGGGTGTCGTCGCTCGGTGCTCCGAGGAAAGACTGGACAATCGCGCTTGCTCCGGAGGGGG
>NW_011965063.1:4038-5558 GCF_000949405.1 Vollenhovia emeryi
ACTTGCCGTGTACTCCGGAGTGGTATATCGCCGGACGGCAGTACCCGTTATACCGGCGTATACCGCAGCGGAAGTACCCGCTGCCGGGTGTCGTCGCTCGGTGCTCCGAGGAAAGACTGGACAATCGCGCTTGCTCCGGAGGGGCTTTTATAACCCTGGAGCCTGGGCGCGCGGGTGGAGGTGGCGGGGGTAGGCGCGGCGTTGCCACCTCCGCGTTGTTATGGTAACCGCGGCTCTGGTATGCGTGGAATGCGAGGAATGCGGCTACTTCCGGCCGCGCCTTCCCGGCTACCCCCGTTACAAGTTGTACATGAAAATTTAGATGCAGTATAATACAAGGAGCCATATTGCGTTAGTAGTAGCTGCCGGATCTTGCAAGAGATGGCGCTGCAATCGTTAGACGAAGACAGATATATCGTGCTCACTGTCAAAACGCGGCACCTGCCATACATGTGCGCTCGGTACACGAGACGTAGCTCTGTGTGTGTGATTCGGAATATTTGACAGATTCCGGCTGCGTTCCAGTATTCACTGCTACTTCGGAAAATCTGTGTATAGTGTATGTGTGCACAACCAGTACTGGAAATAACCTATATTTTTAATATAGGTTATTTCCAGTACTGGAAATAACCTATATTAAAAATATAGGGAAAACATACAGGCTAAGGTTAGTATACCTTTATTACATAGAAAAATATGAGCTGACAATTATGATCGCAGAACTTATAAATCGCAAAGGTGTTTTACGTACGGTCGTGGTCAGTAAGGTTGTTCGACCGTTTATGCTAAGTTTCGGAACACAGCCCATCATGTCAGAAATTTTAGCTTCTGCTCACGAAATACTTGTATGTATCATTCTACAGATATTTGTATGTATCATTCTTTTGCTGATAGTATGTAAAATAGTAATTAGAAACAAAAACCAGATGCGTCTCTTCTGACGGTACTGGTGTACATAAATCCCAGAAACATCTATTCCGATGGTACTGGGAAAACATGTACATATCAGATGTGTAGTTGGACGGTACTAATTGTAATCAAAATTAGAAACGTCTGCTCTTACTGATTGACTGTCTCGCTTGTACAATACGACATGCTTCAGTCGTGTTATTTGCAGCTGTCAAACCATGCGAATTTTTAGAGAGAGCAAATGGCGCGCGCAAAGCGCGCGCTTGTGTTATCTAGTATTTAAAAAACATTATAATATTTCAAATATATTTTAGAGATAAAACACATCTCAGTGAAACATTTATTTTGACGATACTAGCAATGTTACGAATTGCCAGCGGGTGGTTGAACAATTTATCTGTTAAGATAATTTAAACTCCCTAATATTTTCTCCTTCTCGAGGCTTCGAGCTTCGAGAAGGCAAACACGCTATAGGAACCTAAACACGGCAAGCAATCCGCATGATACCTGTAGCTTAGCGATCATGAGAGAGCCACGTGAAACGTTGGCCACATCAATAGAAAAACTAACGCGATCCCGCGAATACTGGCGAGCGAAAATCAGGCGATATA
>NW_011965064.1:0-5562 GCF_000949405.1 Vollenhovia emeryi
GGCCGTGTGTCACCTCGCACGTGTGCGTAGATTGTCGCGCGCACGTGCGCCCATTTAGCCCCCCCCCCGCCCTCCCGTCCGCTCGCCGCCCCTCGCCGCCATCCGGTTTCCGTTCCCGATATCGTCGAATCCTCGCGGATTTACGGTCTCGCGGGACCGCACCGGGAATCGAGGGCTGGGGGGGCTCGAGCTTACTCTGAGAAATACACACAGGCGTATAAATGCGTCTTGCCTTTAATTCAGAAGAGGACAATAGAAATGTATTTACACTTATTTTAATCCTAGCGAGTGCGTAATGTTCGCGTTACTCGACCTTCGGACAGAGTCGGCGAAGAATCCCGCAGTCGTTCTCAAGACGAAAGCGAGTACGTACATACAACAAATGTCTATCTCTTCGACACTGACGATCTCCGGTTGCTCGATCTCGTAGAGAGATGTACGACGCTTTCCATTTACCGACGCAAATCGACGCAAATAGACGAGAGGCCCCCTACGAGGAGACAGCGGGGTTTCTGCTAAATTAATAAGCGTCACTTGTTGGTTCCACCGCGAACTTATTGGAGCGTGATCTGCTTAGTGGGAAATCCATTGTTGGATCACGCGCGAGAGAAGGTTGCGAAGTTGGATTATTGAAAACCCGCTATCTCACGTCAGGAGCCTCATAATAATAATAATAAAGCCCGTATCAGACTACGGATTGGGATTAGATTGAAATTTGACCAATTGGAGTAAATGTCGCTAAACTTGAGATTAGTCGACTTTACTGCGACTGGCCGAATTTCAATCTAATCCCAATCCGCAGTCCGATACGGGCTTAAGGAACCTTAAGGAACCTTCCTCTATCACGAGACACGGTATCTCGCGCCAAGTATAAGCGTAGCTGGAACCGCGCGCGCGCGAGAGACCGGCCGTGTAGTTTACGCGAGTTGACACTGTTGACAGACCCTCAGGATTTTCGAGTCTCAACATACGGCTGACCCGACGAACTTCCAAGTGCGCTCTATCCGTAGCCTGGGTTTCATTTTATCCTCGCGTGCTGGACGTTGGAAAACAAAAACCTGACCGACGCTCGTGTCGCCACGTGGAAAGCACCGACAGTCTCCGAGGGGATTATGGAACTATCTGTAACTCGATCGGTTTATTTAATTCGCGCTCACCCGCGATCGACAGGACAGGCCGCCAGGGGGGGGGGGGGGGGGGCAGGAGTTGCGCCAATCGCAAGACAAAAACAAACGCACGAGACTTAACTTATAGACACAGCTTGCATTTATTTCGTGTGTGTGTGTGTGTGTACGTGTACGCCCGCGCAATGATGTACTTACAGCCCTTCAGTCTTTGCAAATATACATACAATATTTACGCGGGTCGAGGAGGATGCGGGGGGGTGTCAGCGCTTTCTAAATTATAATATAAGAGGCTACTAACAACGAGACATAGCGACAACTATACAAGTAGTCGGGGACACCAGCGACGGAGCGCGGCAACTCGACGGGGAAATCAAACTGGACCCCGTCGAAACCTCCGGCCCGATCGATCGGTCGTCTCGCCTCGCCTCGCGTCGTGTCCAGCTCCCGCGGCTCGGAGACTCGTCGATTGGCAGGACGGTCGCCAATCGAGCTCCAGGAGGAAGACCGGCACGCGGCTTTGTTCCGAGGAGCGGAGCTTCTTTTCTTTTTCTTCTCCCTCCCCGCTGTCCGCGTTCTCCAGGATACCTGTCGTGGAAGTGTTCGGAATCGTTCAATTATCTCCTAGATCTCCATTGCGCTTTCCACGGGAGGGGGGGGAACGAAGCTCCGATCGGAATCCGTGCCGAACACTTCCACGATTGTGGGTACCCAGGAAGGACCTCTCCGCGAGAAAAGGCGATCGATCGGCGAGACCGACTGGGCGGGGCGCGCGCGCTATGTAATGACTCGAGTGTAACGAGCGTTTTCGAGCGCGCCCGGTGCACGCGGACGCGTGCGCGCGTCCGACGGGGAGCGCAGGATGAGCCGAGCGAGTCCTGACCCGCGGCCACCCGATCTCGCACGGTGGAGCTCACGACGGAGGAGCCAGCGAACGCCGGCGGGACTCGCGCGGTCGGCGAGGGAAAGAAATCGGAATGACAGGATCCTAAGCGGAGTAAAAGAAACGGGAGAAGAGGAGGGGGAAGGGGGGGGGATTCGTGCCGGGTCCTTATAACCGTGTGAGAGATCTCGTGTGGAATGCGATGAGCGTATGTACAAATGTATTTACAATTACCCCCCCTCGCGGCGGAGGGGGAAGATTAGAGCTTGAGAAACCGGCGCGAAACTCGCTCTCTCTCTCTTTCTCTCTCTCGTCTTCGGATGTAGGCGCGGCGCCCCTCGGATGGTCCCCGACGATTCTCTTCCGGGCGACGCTCGACGCCCCCTCCCCCCGTGGCCCGAGTCGAGCGTGGATAGTCCTCTCTCTCTCTCTCTCTCCAGGAGCGGAAGCGATCTCTACCGAATCCGCGAGGAGGAGGAGGGTGGCCTCGGCGCGACCAGAACACCCTAGTGGGTCCGGCCGGCAGGTCACCGGTCGGCGACCGTCACGGTGGTCGTCGCGGCGACCGACGCCGCGGTGGCGTTGAGCAGGGGCTGCAGGGGTTGCCTCGAGGACTGCGTCGTCGTCGCCGTCACCGCCGCCTCGGACGCCTCCGACGCTGCCGCTGCCGTCGCCGTCGTCGGCGTCGTCGTCTTGGCGTCCTGGTGCGCGGCGTTCGTCTCCTCCAGGGCGGTCTGCAGGTCGCAGATGTACTCGATCACCCTCTGGATCACCTCGAGCTTGGACAGCTTCCGCTTGCGCGGCATGTCCGGCACGAGGGAGCGCAGCTTGGTCAGGTAGGCGGCCACCTCCTCGGCCTCGAGGTCGCGCCTGGTGCCGCCGATCCCCAGGCCGTTGTGCAGCACGCCGCGGTGATGGTTGGGCGGCATCCTGCCGCTCACCGGGCTCACCACCATCGCCTTCATGCAGGTAGCGGCGGCGACGAGCTCACTGAGGACTGCCGGGACCGATCGATCCGACGGCGCGGCGCTCGCTTCTTCCTCCCGACGATGTCTCTTCCGCGAGCGCACTGCCGCCGCCGCCGCCGCCGACGCTGGTGCTGAGCGATCGCTCGACGACAGCGCGCCACCCCGCGCACACACACATACACACCACCCGCCGCGCGCGCGCGTGCCTTATCGATCGCCGGAGCGACAGCCGAGTCCGGCGGCACCGAGGCGCAAATGCACGTGAGGAGCGAAGAGCGGATGCACGGAATGGCTGTCCCCCGCCCCGCGAAGTCGTCGTCGTCTTTCTCGCGTCTCCGTGGAGCGACGTTTCCTCTCGCTCGAGCGCGGGCCTGCGGACGAGATCACACACTGTGGCGCTCGCTTCACCGCGTCATCTCCTCGAGTGACAGCTACGACGCGAGAGCTCGCGAATTGGTGCGAACGAGAGCGTACGCAGAGGCCGAGCGTGACCGGAGCGTGGCGAGAGAGGAGCGCGCGCACACACGATCGCCTGACGGATCGAAGCCGACTGGCCTCCGCCCCTCACCTGCGCCTTTTTATAGCCTTGCCCCACCCCGCCGCCCCGCGCGTACCCTCCAGACGCTACCAGTCCAGGCGTTTGTACGGCGCAATCGCTGCCCGAGTGGAGTAGCGTTGGCTACGAGCGTCACGCGACCCGACCGTGCGGGATTTTTCCCCCCCCCTCCTCCGAGTTCTAATCCTAAACACACGACGGAATTTCAGTAAACTTACGACTTGAGAATCTTCCACTCAGGCGTTCGAAATGGCTGCTTGCATTCTCGACTGTCATTTTCCCTCAACGTCACCATAGCACGCTTCTAGCGATATACATTTATTTTAATCTCGGTTTAACTTGCCCTTCATCTCTTTCTAGTTCTAAGATCCAGCCTCGCCGACGTCGCTTGACTTTAAGCTTCGTTTAATTCGTTCTTTGTCTCTTTTCACCTGTTACTTTAGAAAGAGACAAACGTGAATTATACCAATTGTAAGATTAATGTTGAGCGACGTTTGGTGAAACCGGGCCTTGGGCTGATTCTCGTAAAGTACAAGGTAAAGGCCCGAACACACGAAGAAATTTAAACAGTAAGACTTGAGAATTTCGACCAATCGGAATTTTCTGCATTGCTTAAGTTTCAAAATGGCTGCTTACCCTTATTTCCCCTAAGTTTTCACTGCTTGAGCTTTTTCGTCAAAACAGACTAACTTTAATCTCAGCCGAACTTACTTTTCGCCTTGTTTTAATTCTTAGGCCCGGTTTCACCAAACGTCGCTTAATCTTAGTTTAATCTCAGTTTAATTCAAGTTTGTCTCTTTCTAAAGTAACAGTTGGAAAGAGACAAAGAACGAATTAAGCTAGGTTTAAGGTTAAACAACGTTGGTGAAGCTGTGCCTAAGACGTAAGATTTAAGAAAGTGATCTCTCACGATCGAACGTGAGAAGGATAATCAACTGCGATTGGTCAATCGCAACTGCAAATGGTTCCAACTGTTACCTTAGAAAGAGACAAAGGACGAATTAAGCTAAGCCTAAAGTTAGTCAACGTCGATGAAGCCGGGCCTCAAGCCCCGTTTCACCAAACGTCGCTTAACTTCAATCGTTAGTTCAATTCACGTTTGCCTCTCTCTAAGATAACAGATGGAAAGCTAAGCTTAAAGTTAATCAACGTCGGTGAAGCATTAAAAATCTCATTGGGGACATGTCGCAAGATACAAAATTGGCCCCAAGACCGACGCGTCCCGCCGCGAGACTCTCGCGCGTGAATCGCACGCCGGGATCCGATTCGAAGCTATCAGTAGTCGGGGGTGTTTGACGACTAGTGCGACCGGCGCGGCGCGGCGGCGTCGCGTCGGCGGAGCCCGAGGGGAGTGTAAAAGGGAGACGGGCAGGGGGGCGCGACCATTGTTGAACGTCCGGCGGCGCCAGCCACTAGCCATCACCGGCTACCACTACCACCATAGGCACCGTCGTACGCCGCCGACGCTGTAACAGGCGGTCGACCACCACCATTCCGGGGTTCCGCGCGCACGGCCGACGGTCACTCGTTAACCTGCGCACCATGATTCCGGCCCCGCGTGTGATTTTCCTCGCGCGACACTCGCCGCCGCCGCTGCGCCAAGAAATTCGCGCGCGCGCGCGCGCGCGCGCCAGACGCCTCGCGGATTCCGTCGTTTACGCCGAGATCATTACGGGTTACGTAAACACGCCGTGTGTGGACGCACGTAACTCTACGTATAAAGTACGCGGGATTTACGCTCCTGGAGAAAACGGGGGTCTGACGATTCTGACGGTGAGACGAAGGATCCGCGGCCATTTTTATGAAAGACAAAAATGCCGCGACGGCAAATGTCGGCGTTACGTCTCGTGCTAATTCACACTCACGTCAATTAATACTTGTGCACTGGGGAAAAAACAATTTTCGCTACCGTAGCTGATCGTGACTCGCTAAAAATATGTCGCTGCCGTAACTGTGAATTTCTAAGCCGCAGCGAACAGTTCGCTGTCGCACCTGATACACTGAGAAAAAGGTTTAGTAATAATAACGCAA
>NW_011965065.1:0-5571 GCF_000949405.1 Vollenhovia emeryi
AATTACACTGCAAAAACTTGACGTGTTTAACGTGTGTTAAAAGTATGTGAAAATAACGCACAACACGCGTTTTACGTGTGTAAGGAGCGTCTGCTGCGTTGCTTAGGTGCTTTGGTGCGTTGTTTCAACACCGTAACGCGTAAATTCAATGCGTTTTAGCTACGTTATGTTTGGAACACGCTTCCGACGTGTGTATCATAAATGACAGTCAAAATGGAACATACGTAAAGTGTGTTAAAACCATTGATAAAATGCCCAGTTACACACATCGTACCTCGCAACACACGATTATGGCTACACATTAAATGAGAGTAACACGCCAAAAAATAATACATTTTAAACGTGTTATCGGGTCAACGTTTATAATAAAATTAATCTAATTTTTAATTAATATTCACTGAGATACAATAAAAACACAATTTCTCTTAAAGTTATTTACTTTTGCATAAACTATATATGTTTCCGTTTATAATGTATATAACGCATAAGTTTATTTAACCATTATTTTATACCATAAGTATATTTTAAACATAAGTATATTTTTATTATAAGTATATTATAACCCTTATTTTATACCATAATTTTATTTAACCATTATATATGTATATTTATTATACATATACATATATTATTATGTACATATATATAAAATAATGAGGCAATCGTGAAATCGTGATGCAAAAATATTGGTATATTAATATTCTATTTTATCCAATAAATTCATTTCGTTCGTGATTGAACAAGCAAACGTATGTTGCTTTCATCAGTTTGAAATGCAAAAGCGGATGGGGAAAACTCAAATTCTGGACCGTGATCAACTCTTGAAAATTATTGTTCCCCTTTTCAATGCAGTATGCATTAAGCTTTTTATTATAATACAGGGTTAGAAGAAATGTGACAAGAAAAAATATACGATCACCAAGTACAAAAATTTCTTTGATCTCACTAAACAGAGGCAGTGAGTCATCATTACATTCCATGAGAATAACGGACTTTGGTTTATACGTGGTACCGTAGATAACTACCTTAGGTGTCCGCAATATTAGACATGTGACTCTGTCAGCTTCAGCTACGAATCTGTGAAATATTCTTGCATTTGGCAGATTATTTAATAGCAACGTAACTCCGGGAGATATTTTATCGCCTTGATACAAGAACTTTTTTGCGGGCGCGCCAGGATATGTTGCGAGTCTTGAACATAATCGTGCCTGGTGTCGATAGGCCAAGGTGTAGGCCATATTCTTAAAATTGTTTACGACTGGTACCAACGATTTGAAGTAAGCATGGGCAGCTTCAAAGCGAAAACACCATTGCTGTCGTGCTGGTCCAAATCGGATGCATCGCGGTATATGAGTAAGGAAATGAAACTTTGGCACTATACAATCTGGATAGAGGCGCTGAAACCGTTGAATGTACAACGGTCTCTATCATACGAGCCAACAGGTCAACAGATTCTAGACGAACTTCGTATGCCAAGCAAATATTCAGTATTTGTAAAAGAAGGGAGTGGCACTCCATTCGCTCAGAAATATCTTCTTCTTCCTTATCTATTGTCCATTCACCAATTAAAAATGGTAAGCTATGAACCAAGGCAATCATCTGTGATGCTGTTTGACATAAATGATCGTTTGCATGGAGATGATCTTGTAATATAACTCCAGGTGCGTCCGATTGCAAAGGTCCGTAGTTGAAGTGACTGCGGCGATGAATTCGTCTAACGTGAAAAGATGTTTCTCTTCTATGCAAAATGTCAACAATTTTCGACAAGCAATTACAGCGATGCCTTCGATCAAGACATGCATCGTGTCTTGAGGTAAACAGGTAGTCACGTCGAAATTCGGTATATCCAATAATGGGCTTCTGTTGTTGATACCGTATCGTTTTTTCCAAAAATCGATAGTGTTCTTCGGAACATGGAGTTCACTAATTGCTGCTATATGATCTTCATGAGTTGCATAGTCTCGCAAAATGAAATTGTCTTCTGAGAAATTCGTCTTCCAGTCGTGTTTCGTCGTCATACATTGGCGACATGGACGATAAGCTGATACGGACTCTTTAAAGCCGCCCATCAGCGCAGATGCCGGAGTATCCCCCGCGCAAAATAGAAGTGATCCTTTAAAAACCTTTTTCTCCTGTTTCGTGACATTTACAGTGATTCCTTGGGTTTGCAGAGTTATAATATCAGCGATGAATGGTTCTAGTACCTTTTGAAGCCCACCTTTTTTCAAATATTCAGTTTTGACGATTGCTAATAATTGGACTGTATTCTGTGTCGATCGTACTTCAGGAGGGATATTCGCAAGAGTCCAGTAAAACATGGATAGTTTCTGACTTTTTGCACTGACACCTAATGGATTTGCTACCCCGAGATCGTCATAATAAAGAATTATGGCTAAGGCGTTTTGATTTTTACGAAAAAATTCGTTCTTGCAGTAATGAGAACCATGTAACACCGACTTTAGCACATCACCTTCTTGTGCCCTCGCATTTTCCACATTAAGCCGTACTTCATCGTTACATAGGAGCATGTTTAGATTGGCCAGAAACGGTACAATGTATGCACAACGTTGAACCTCGACTAAGTCCCGTATACATGGAGTTTGTTTCTTTTTAACCCATGCAAGTTCCTTATAAAGAACGAGTTTTTGTGGCATCACCATATGAAGTTCCTCAAGAAGCACTTTGTCAAGACAGTACTTCGAACGCACTTTGGAGAACAGCATTGAGGAAGGGTACCTCTGTTCATACATCTCCTTCACAGTGTCAAAATCAAGACAATTTGTCGCATGATCTACTTGCTGCTGAAGATCATTCTGTAAATACACATAATTGAATATTGTAAATTGTATATTGTAAATTGTATATTGTAAATGACAAACTTTAATAAAGTAAAGTATGCAATAGCATTTTTATTTATATTCTGAATATTACCAGTATAATGGACGAATGCACAGACAGTAAATTCTGAACACCGTCAATTATACAATCAACAGCAGTTTGAGAAATCTTGCAGCTTTCTCGAATATGCAGAAGAAATTGTGCTGCATGCCATTGAAGTTGTTCTATTGGAGTAATGTATGGCTCTTCGTGTACTAAGCAGAAGAAAAAGATGAATAAATTATCTGAATTTTAACAGAAGATAAACTTATAAGCAAGGGGGTAACCACTAGCTAAAATGTTGTCCCACCGATTACATGATTTCATTTGATTTCATATGATTTCATATAATTTCGTCTGATTGTAAATAATTTTCTTATGCACGTTTAAAAATAGGCGACGTTGTCAAGAGCTGTTAGATTTCCTCAAAACATTATGTCTTTGATTTCATATGTATGCCTGTGTATAAATAGTTTCTACGCAGTTTCGCTCTAATTCAATCGTATAATTTAATCGCCACGGAGGTGTACTAAAAGAGATGTAAAATAAAATAGAAGCTGTCATCCAAAATTTACATTCTTCGTCGGAGATGGATATGCAAGATCGAAATGCAAAACATGAAATACATTGTGCGTATGACACATTAATCATTTGTATAAGATACGATTTCAATGATCTGCATGAACACAAATAGATGAGTTTTTTACATATAAATATGTATATATCTATATCTATATCTCACGTTTTATTTACTATCCTCTCTCCGATTTCTAAATATCATGCTACAATGGACTGCCAAATGTATTACAGCATGCGCAGTGTGGCCCCTCGCATAAGAGTGTAAGAGATATTTTCTTTTTCCTGACTATCATAATTCTAGATTCGATTAAATTCGATCCTATGGTCAATCGGTCGTTCACTTTTTTCCGCGCTGAAGTGACTGACATAAAAAAATATATCCAGCCACCTTTCCCATTCGGACAAATAGCTATAAAATTACATCTCTCCCTACGCGTATATAGTCGTTCAGAATCTCTAAGTCACACTTTCCTCGTACCACAATGTAGACTTTGTTAACGTCAACAAGATTCCTAAATCTTGTCGCTAATCCTTCTAGGTTTTATTTTCTATAGTTTGATGGCCACAAAAAATTATTCGCTCGTAAATTTACAGGCAACGTCCTTTCCTCGACTTCAAATGACAGAGATGGACGCTTCTGGTTATCTCTTTTGCAATTATTGCGTGATCGTAACGTAAATTGTCGATTTTCATAATGATTTCGGAGACACTGTCCCATGATTACATTAAGTGGTTACCCCCTTGCTTATAAGTATCAATTAAAAATTGTTATGTGAAGTGTGAACTGAGAAAATAATTACCTTCGTTGCGATCGTTTACATCATGCTCGTCATGTACATCAGGATGATGAATAACAGGCTCTATTTCTTCCACCGTCTCGAGTGCATTATTTCGGTGATTTCGCCAAAGGTGCTGGCGAAATGTCTTCCATTTATTGAAAGTTGTACCACATCCGTCGTGTTTACATTGAACTTGAAACTGTCGTTCGAATTTGTGGTAGCGTACGATATGCGATATTAAATCGCCGTCTAAGATTTTAGCGAAACACATCGAACAATTTTCTGTCCTTTCTGGCTCTGGACGATCCATACTTTTTTGTAACTTTTACGTGAATACAAGAAAGATGATCACGGAAAACACGTTTATTTCTGCCGTTATCCCAAGCTCAAGCCTCATCTAACAACTTTAAACAAGCGCGCGGCTTCAGGTGCGACGTATCGGTAATCCGATGTCGTTGCGTGCCTCTTGATTGCCAAATGTCAGTTTCTGAAACGTAATTTGTTTAAAATCTTTTTAAATAACTAATTCAATAAGAAAATTTTAATTCCCGATTATTAATTACATTGACGAGAGTATATTTAGTAATTATTTAAAAAGATTTTAAATAAATTATGTTTTAGAAACTGACATTTAGAAGTCAAGGGGCACGCAACGGCGTCGGATTACCGATACGTCGTACCTGAAGCTGAGCGCCGTGCGCTTGGTTACGGTTATTATATAACTGAAGTAGGGGGTAAATAGGCGATGCCTCGCGAAAATCGATCGAAATGAACAGTTCGTGGACAGATCTGTCACAAACTAAACGGTTTTTTTCCAAAATGAAAAAAAAAGTGTACTGCGTGTTTGGTGAAAGATGTAAGTGTGTAAGATACGTGAAACAATCACCGGACGAGACTGATGTACATGCCGTGCTCAGATCTCTTATGAAAGCGAGTAATACAGACCCCGCATTGAAGGCGATGATGCATGATAAACACATCATTCTGCAGAAGCCAGATCCGGATCGAAATAATTGTCTCTGTGACATCGATTTCGATGCAGAAATTGTAGATAAAGAAGAAGTTACACTTCTTTTTCTCCCGCAACCTGGAGAAAGTGTAGCAACACCGTCTTTTCATGATCTTCAAAAGGATGAATCTATAATGACGCTAGATATTCCTGTCTTGCAGTATGAGGACACAGAGATGAGTAAAATAATATCAAGGGACATCAAATTTGAGAGTCAGGTAAATGATTGCAGTGTAGAGAATTTATTACATTTTTCGTTACAGAGGTATGATTAGTATAGAACCATTAATCATCGTAAAATCCAAATATACTAATGTATATACTGTA
>NW_011965066.1:0-5574 GCF_000949405.1 Vollenhovia emeryi
TTTTGGTCCTTCGAGCCGGATCGTCGACGTTGTCGGTCCAGCAGTGCACACGGTGCGAGGGGGCAGGTTCAAGGGCATTCTTGACCACTGAAACAAGAAAATGGAGTCGATCATCGCGGCTCAGCAAGAGCTACATGGGCGCATAGCTCGCACGATCGACAACCTCAAAAAGGCAGGCGCCGCGCGGATTAATGGAGCACTCATCTCAACCACATTGCGGCTGTTGGACAGCAAGTGGGCTCGGTTTGAGGAGCAACACGAGAAACTGCGCTTGCAGCACTGGGATGCGGTGAAGACCCAGGAGTACTACACCCAGGACTACTGGGGACAAACGGAGGAGGTTTACGTGCTCCAACGAGCAGCATTACTTGAATGGGACGAAAAGGTGAAGCGGGAGAATGTGAAAAAGGAACGGGAGGCCGGAGACACTAGCCCAGCTCCGCCCCCGCGAACAACATTACCTCGGATTCAACTCCCCACCTTCTCAGGAAAGTATGAGGACTGGCCGCCATTTCGGGACCTGTTTAAGTCACTCATCGTAGCGGACACCTCCATCTCCAACGTCACGAGGCTGCACTACTTGAAGACGAGTCTGAAGGGAGAAGCCGAATCTCTGGTGAGCAGCTTACCTACAACAGAAAAGAATTTCAAGCGTGCCTGGCAGACGCTGGTCAACCATTACGAGAACACACGTATCTTGGTCCGATCCTTTTACTCCAAATATACCGCCTTGCCGAAAATGAAGACTGAGTCGCCTTCGGAGCTGCGCAAGCTCTTCCATCACATGACCAGCACGGTCAGTGCTCTGGAGAGCATTGGGCGACCCATCACCAGCAGTGAGGACCTCTTCGTGTTTCTCACTGTTGAAATGCTGGATCCTCGCTCCCGGCGGGAGTGGGAGAATTCGATCGGGGCGTCGGCAGACCCCCCGACGCACAAGGAGCTGCTGGCCTTCTTGGAACAACGCTCACACACCTTGGAGGCATTGCACCCGAGCAAGGGTGAGTCCGTACGAGCTGCCCAGTCTCATCATGTTCAGGCCGAACCATCCAAGAAGCAGAAGGAACGATGCACGTTGTGTCGAAAGGATCACTTCCTGATGATGTGCGATACCTTCCGCGGGAAATCGGCAGGGGACAGGAAGCGCTTCGTAGAGGACACTCAGTTGTGCTTGAACTGCCTAGGGAAACACAAGGTTAGTGAGTGCAAGTCGAAACGGAACTGTACGGTATGCGAGGGGCGGCATCATTCGTCGCTTCATGAAGCATGCCGGTCGCGCGCGGTGGAAGCGGCTCCAGCTGTAGGCAACGACGTTGTGTCAACCCTCGTCGCGCAGCGGCAGTCAGAGGGCCGCTGCGCTGTGCTACTCGCGACAGCGCGAATTCAAGCTCGCGATAGGTTCGGCGAGATGCATTCCACACGTGCGTTAGTGGACCAAGGCTCAGAGACGTCCATCGTGACCGAAGCATTCGCCCAGCGTCTGAGACTCTCACGGACGAGAGCGTCTATCGCGATCTTTGGCGTGGGGGGCAGACAGATCAACGTGGCGAACGGGCGCGTGGAGTTCGAGATTTCCCCAACTAACGGAGGCCGCACATTCTCGGTGTCCGCGATCGTGCTTCCGCGACTCACAATTTACGCGGGCGTTAGCAGCCTGGCGATGGCAGAGTGGTCGCATCTCAGGGGCCTCGAGCTGGCGGATCCGGACTACATGTCGGCAGACAACGTCGAGGTGCTACTCGGAGCCGACGTTTACGCCGAGATCCTTGAGACCGGGATCCGAAGGGGAGGAGCACGCGAGCCAATCGCCCAACGAACCGCGCTGGGATGGATCGTCTCTGGCATTGCTGGCCCGGTGACCTCACACGCGACAACGATGCTACACCAATGCTCGGTCGGGGAACCATTGGCGGCGTTGGTCAAGCGATTCTGGGAACAGGAGGAGATAACTGTGCCGGACGCCTCTCTCACCAGAGAGGAACGCGAATGTGAGGAACGGTTCGTCAGTACGCACACGCGCGAACCGGACGGCCGGTACTGTGTGCGACTTCCAACGATCCTGCCACTCCCGGATTGCTCATCGACGCGGGGAGTCGCTTTACAAACGCTCGCCCGACTGGAACGACGATTCAAGCAACAGCCACATCTGAAACAAGGGTATGAGCAATTCCTGTCAGAATACGAGCAGCTGGGGCACATGTCGCGGGCCGGGCCGGCAAACGAGCAGGGGCGAGTGTGTTACCTGCCGCACCATGGCGTGATGAAGGAATCGAGCAGCACGACTAAGCTGCGCGTCGTGTTCAACGGCTCCGCGGCCATTCCGGGAGCGAAAGGGGACTCGCTCAACAAGCGACTGCTCGTGGGCCCGAATCTGCTGCCTCCACTGGCTGACGTGTTGCTGAGGTGGCGATGTCATCGGTACGTTGTGGCGGCTGACATCGAAAAGATGTACCGCCAGATCTGGGTACATCCACTGGATCGGGACTTGCAGCGGATTGTTTGGCGGGCTGACACTGGCGAGCTCTCAGACTTTCGTCTGAACACCGTGACTTACGGCTTAGCGTGTGCCCCTTACCTGGCCATACGGACGCTGCGTCAGTTGGCGGACGATGAGTCGGGGAAGTACCCGATTGGTGCGAGCGTGCTCCGCCGGGACACCTATGTCGACGACGTCCTGACGGGAGCTGACACCAGAGGGAAGGTCCGACAGATCATAGCTCAGACACGAGAGCTCTGCAAGGCGGGCGGCTTTCTCCTGAAAAAATGGGTAAGCAATCAGGAGATACTCTTGAAGGACATCGCGGTGGATGACTTGGCGCTCCCGGGCGTGCGGGCATGGCTGCCCCACGCCAGTCACTCCACTCTGGGCCTCCAATGGCATCCGACCAAGGACTCGTTCTCGTTCGACATCAGGATGACAGCATCCGGACCTGTCACGAAGAGATCGGTCCTTTCTCAGTCTGCACAACTGTTCGACCCACTGGGGTGGCTTGCCCCGGTCGTGGTACGAGCAAAAATCTTTATTCAGGGCACCTGGCTGCAGGGTCTGGATTGGGACGCCCCATTGCCGACCAGCAGCTGTTCCACGTGGCGGGACTTCCTGGACGAGCTCCCGGAATTGGCGGTGATTCGGGTTCCCAGGTGGCTCCAGTGGACACCGGACAGCGAGACCGCCGAAATCCATGGATTTGCGGATGCTTCCGAGCGAGCTTACGCCGCGGCTATCTACCTACGGGTTAGAAGAGGGGGAGGCGACTGGACGGCGAATCTGGTGCTGGCGAAAACAAAGGTCGCCCCTCTGAAACAGATTTCTCTACCTAGGTTGGAGTTGTGCGCGGCCACCTTGCTGACCCGCTTGGCCATCCATGTGCGGAGGGTCCTTCAATTAGAGGCACTGCCGACTCACCTGTGGTCTGACTCCACGGTGACCCTAGGCTGGATTCGAGGTCATCCATCAAGGTGGAAGACCTTCGTTGCGAATCGGGTCGCGGAGATCCAGACCACACTGCTCGAGGCTCAGTGGCATCACGTGGCGAGCCAGGACAATCCGGCGGATTGCGCGTCACGTGGCCTGACGCCGCAGGCCCTGGCTGATCACCCCCTCTGGTGGCGGGGTCCTGCGTGGCTGCACGAAGGGGAGGCCCCCTGGAAGGCGACGGCAGACACCAACACCGATGAGGACTTACCCGAGGCAAGGACAAGACAGCATGTGGGGGTGGCGCAATCGACGACCGAGGCGTCTGACATGTTGCTTCGATACTCCACCCTTAGCCGGCTGCTGAGGATCACGGCGTGGTGTCGACGCTGGTTACGCGGGGTGACTCGAGCGAGGTCCGAGGAGGAAGTCCTTGCACTCTCGGCCGCGGAACTGGAGGACGCACTCGGGTCATGGGTGCGCCTGGTGCAAACCAATACCTACGGCAAGGAAATTGAGGTTATCCAGAATGGGCAAGAGCTGACACGGAGCAATTCGTTGAGCAGACTCACCCCATTCATCGACGCTGAGGGCGTGTTGCGAGTCGGAGGCAGAATAAGACACTCTCTACTCGCCTACGAGGAGAAGCATCCCGCTATTTTGCCCAGGCACTCCACACTCACTGCACTCATCGTGGCCTCGTGCCATTCACGCACCCACCATGGTGGTGTGCAACAAACGTTGGGGCTGCTGCGGCAACGGTACTGGGTGCCAAGTGGAAGGAGCGCGGTCAAGGGTCACATCCAGCGCTGTATCCAATGCACGCGATGGCGGGCGGCCACTCCCCAACAGCTGATGGGCGACTTACCTGAGCCACGGGTGACTCCGTCACGTCCGTTTAGTCACACAGGGGTCGACTACGCCGGACCAGTGATGCTGCGTTCCTCCAGGGGTCGTGGTCACAAGGCAAGCAAGGCCTTCATTGCCGTGTTCGTGTGTTTTAGCACCCGAGCAGTCCACCTGGAAGTCGTGTCTGATTACACAGCTGAGGCGTTCCTGGCGACCATGCGGCGCTTCGTCGCTCGACGAGGATCACCCCAGGCCATGTACAGCGATCGAGGTACGAATTTTGTAGGTGCTGAGGCGGAACTGAGGGCGATGTTCGACGACGGATCCCGGGACGCACGACGCATCGAACAGGCGCTGGCCGATGAAAGCATACAGTGGCATTTCAATCCACCGGCAGCACCTCACTTCGGCGGCTTGTGGGAAGCAGCGGTCAAGTCGCTCAAACATCACCTGCGACGGGTGCTCGGCGACAGCACCCTTACGTACGAGGAGATGGCGACATTTCTGGCTGAAGTCGAAGCATGCCTCAACTCCCGCCCGCTCTGCCCACTGTCTGACGACCCGGAGGATGTGGCAGCCCTCACCCCGGGTCATTTTTTAATTGGAGGGCCTCTACTGGCCCTGTCTGAGCGATCCTTGTTGGACGTGCCGGTGAATCGCTTGTCACGCTGGCAGCACGTTCAGCAAATGCGTGAACACTTCTGGCGCCGATGGTCGCAGGAATACTTGCACTCGCTGGCTCATCGGCCCAAGTGGTGGACCTCGGCACCGGCCCCGCAGGTGGGACAGCTGTGCCTGGTGCGCAGCGAGACCACATCGCCAGCAAAGTGGCCACTCGCTCGGATCACTGCCATCCACCCGGGGGATGACGGACGCGTTCGGGTGGTCACGGTGACCACGGCCACGGCGACGTTAAAGCGACCGCTCACGAAGATTATACTGTTGCCTCGCGAATCGCGGGACCACGTGCGCGGCGCTGACTCAAAGTGAGCATGCGCGATCACCCGCGAAAACACTGGCGTACGAGCGCGACCATCGGATGGCCGCAGGGGGGCGTCTCCGTGCAGCGCCTTACCGCGGCGCGGGAGCGCCGTCGGCTGTTGTGGTCGCGGCGCGCGCCACACTTAATAATACTGGATTGCTCTGAGATTGATTGCCATTGCATTGTTCTTCTGATAATTGTCGGTGCATGTTTGACTGTATACTCTACATGTCCGCGATAGCGCGAGCGCCAGCGAGCACTGTATATTCTTTGTAGCGATAGCGATGCGGAGAAAATTCGTCAGGTCCACCTGACGAGGCGGGCGGAA
>NW_011965067.1:0-5579 GCF_000949405.1 Vollenhovia emeryi
CGAAGACAACAGCCGCGAAAGCCAAGATTACAAGCCTCCACGGAAAGGCAACTCTCGGGTCGCTAAACCTTTTCACAAAACTTAGGAAGTCCTTGCACTTACAACTGTGCTCCATAGCATTTCTGAAACGGTACCGCGACCACCAGACGGTACTGAATTTCCTACAAATAAAAAGCCCCTTCCCGCCCTCCAAACAATCCACAGCCATCCTAAGACAAGTAGTAATGGTAGAAAGATTCTACCATTCTTGATTTATAAATAAATAAGTTGACAGTTAAATTCATGTATTTTATCTAAGTATTAACTCAAAATAATATTATTCTCTTGCTTTACTCAATTCATATTCACTTAAGGTTTATTTCATGGTCCTTCGAGTTAAACAAATTTTATCTCTAATAATTTTTACATTATTATATATGTATCATGATTGATTTTGTGTCACATATTATTCACACCGTTGTATGATCCACTTGTTCGATTATAGTTATATTATTGACATATATTAACTCTTTCTCCTTAAGTATCTCTCTCTCTCTTTATCTCTCAACCCCACCTTAATAAAACTACTTAGAAAGTTCGTAATAAACACCTTCAAATATGAAGATTAAATGTTTGAGTGATATTATGGTAATATTAGACAAATATTCATCAAATGTTTCTGAATAAACACTTTTTCTTTTTGTGCAATGTTCTCATAAAAGTACTATGCCAAAGAATATAAGTAAATAGAATATTTTTGTTTTGTTTGATATAAAATTTATGATAAGAAAAAGAATTATAATTTTTTATTTTATTGATACAAGCTAGAGTCCCTATAGTAAGAGTCTTGACAGAGTTCGACAAAACATGGCGTCATATGATCTGTTCGTTATCGCTGTACTGTTGAACTAATGCAGTCAGTTAATTGCATTAGTGCAGCAGTGCAGCGATAATGAACTGTTCAGACTCTTACTACAGAAACTCTAATACAAGCAACACAAATTTTAATTTTTTTTATTCACATAACTCATTTTTATTTTGACTCAAACTATAAAAATCTAAATATTAAACTATTACTTGCCAGTATTATTCACTATACATAAAACTAATATTATATATAATTGAAATATGAAACGTTATTATTCAAAGTTCTTAGTGTGTTCTTATTGCCTTATAAGTTGTATTTGAAGAATATAAATAAATCTATGCAGATGACATAAAAGTGGTTGTTATTTGTTTTTCATTTCAGATTGTTCGCGATCGGGCGAGTCGCACGCGTCGCTCGCGCGCGTCGCGAGCGCGGGTCGCGAGCTCGCGTCTTGAGCGGAGCGTGTCACGTCCCGCTTAGCTGCTCGGCGATCGCGTTCGGGCAGCATTCGGCAAATCCGGCATCGAATACTACGAATCGTACCGCAAGTCGCCGACGCCAGCACGAGTTTCCCCGAATTGCCCTCTCCCTCGTCACGAGACGAGAATAATCGGCTCATCTCGATTTTACCGCGGTGTAAGCCGACACTGTAGTTTTGCGAATCGATCCTAGCAGTCAGAGGACTTATAACTTCAGATTCTTCGAGTAATCAATTGAGATCTACCGCGATCTGGCCCTTCGGGTATTCTGCGAGTGTCGCAACAGTAGTTTCGCCGATCGTGCGTGTCTCGATCTCGCGTCTCGTTCGAAGCAGAGTTCACCGCGCGCGTGTTCTTCTGCTTTATACGTTCGTCGTACGACGGTCTCACGCCTCCGTATAACTCTTACCTATATCCATATTACTTACGTATGTTTCACTAATGTATTGTCCTATTAATAAAGGGGGGAGGTTCGCGAGGATGAGAATCTGGACAACGCTCATAAAGATTTCTCTTTAGGTGCTGTCTTACCACTCTGAGTGAACTTCGAATTCTATAAGTTAAGCCTTTTCCTAGACAAATCTTTTGTCTCCTTCCATTCGAAATCGCCAGAGCATCTCCCGACGCACCATTGCCGTCCTTTGTTGGTCTCGACTCGGTGACCTAACGTTTCGGTGTTAACAACACCAACTTTGACTCTCGCCCGGGCGACGGTTTCTCGGAGTGAAAAACACATAACGTCTACCAGTCTCGGAAATTTGCGGCGATCCACTTATCACTCACGTGAGGCGGTTCCGGGATACGTTTCGGCCTGAGGCTTTCCTCAGTCGATCCGAAAAATAATTTGGTCCTTCGAGCCGGATCGAAGTGATAGTTTTCGTGGTTATCCTAGAGAGTAACGAACAGTTTAACTCCCAACATGACCGAGGCGCTCGAACATCAAGTTCAATTGCTCCGGCAAATCGACTGGTCGCTCGAGAACTTTAAAAAGATCGGGAAAAACAATTACACTGCCGCGAAAATCCGAAATAGACTCAGTGCTTTGAAGGAGTTGCGGGCGCAAGTTCAAACAGGCCACGCCAAACTACGGTGCACGGTGTCGATGGAAAGCCAGAAGACCATCGAATACTTCAAGGACAATCATTTCGAGGTCTGTGAGGAGCTCTACCTCCGTACCTCCGATTATATGTCCGAATGTCTGGAAGAGGTTGAGCCAATCGTAAGTCCGAATACGTCAGTTACTCAGGACAGCTCAAGTCCAAGCTCGTCCTCCGCATTCTCGGTATCCCATCTTCCACCGATCAGTCTTCCACCGTTCGATGGTAAATTTGAGGAGTGGGAAAGCTTCCGCGATCGATTCACGTCGCTAATTATTCAGAACAAGGAGCTCAAGGACTTCGCGCGTATGCACTTTCTCACGTCCAGCTTAACGGGTCGCGCTCTCGAGTGTGTTCGAAATCTACCGGTGACCGTGGACAATTTTAAAGTCGCGTGGGACACGCTAAAATCGCGATTCGAGTGCAAGCGGAGACTCATCAACGTTCATCTAATGTCGTTATTGAATTTGCCGGTCATTCAACGCGAGTCCGCTCTGGACCTGCAAGGTCTTCGCGATAAGACTATCGCCACGAGAGCAGCGCTCACCAACTTGAAACGCTCTCCCGAGGAGTTATGGAACGACATGCTCGTGTGTCTAGTGTCGCAAAAGTTGGATCCTGTCACGCGAAAAGCGTGGAAGTTAAAAATAAACGACGCCACTACGGTGCCGTCATACAAGTCATTGGATGACTTTCTTGACACGCGAGTTCGAGCACTCGAGGAATGGAAGCCGCCCCTCTCGGCCCCGGAGAAATCAACGAAACCATCGCACGCACAGAAAATTACAAGCGCAACCGCTAGCGCAAAAGCGCCATTGCAATGTTCATTGTGCAAATCCAATCATTTGCTTCATGCATGTCCGCAATTTGCCAAGAAGAGTACGAGTCAGCGTCGCGATTTCGTAAAACAGGACGGCCGTTGCTTTAATTGCCTAAGCAAAGGTCACGCGATTCAAACGTGTGCGAGTAAATATACTTGTCGGCAATGTAAGAAAAAACATCACACGTTGTTACACGATGACTCGAGCTCTTCTTCTCAACTCGATGACGTGACGCCGTCGAGCCAATCGGAAAAGTCCGCAGAAATCAAATCTGCCGAAGTAAATTCGTTGTCGTAAATTCGCCTCCACAAGGCAACCTCGGCGATCGCACGTACTGTTAGCGACCGCTCAAGTTACCGTCAGCGCGCCTTCCGGTCGCTCAGTATCTGTAAGAGCCTTGCTCGACCAAGGGTCAGAAATGACCTTCATAACGGAAAAACTCGCGCAAAGTCTACTGTTAAAGCGACTTCGAATGCCGATTTCAATCTCCGCCGTCGGAGGCATCAAAGTCGGCACATGCCGGCACGCCGCGCATGTGACGATTTCGCCGCGAAACGCATCTACGCCGAGGTTCTCGACGACCGCGTTAATATTGAGCACACTAACGTCCTATTCGCCAAAGCGCGTTCCCGCGGATTCTGTGCTCAGCCAATTTCGGGATCTCTCGTGGGCGGACGAGGATCCCATGAGCTCAGAACCAATAGACATTCTACTGGGTGCGGATCTGTATGGGGACCTCATTCTGGAGGGAATTGCTAAATCGACGGTCGGGCGGCCTATCGCACAAAACACAGCTCTCGGGTGGGTCATCTCAGGGCCTACCGCATATTCCGGCGCTTCAATTCATGCGCATTCACTGTCGTCCGGAAGCGATCGAGCCTGCGATCAAATTTCTTCCCTGCATTGCTTCGGTGATCAGTCGCTCGATCGAGAGCTTCAAAAATTCTGGGAAGTTGAGGAAATCCCTCGACGGGGTTTTATGAGTCCCGAGGATGAGAGGTGCGAAGATCATTTTCGCGCAACTCACTCTCGTCAGCCGGACGGCCGTTACGTTGTGCGGCTGCCGTTCAAAACAAATCCGCCGATAAACATCGGCGAGTCGCGGTCTCGAGCGAAAAGCTGCCTCGCTCACTTATTGCGGCGCCTTAAGGCCCGCTCGGAGCACAAGAAAGAATATTCGGAATTCTTACAAAAATATCTAACTCTCGGTCACATGCAGAACGCGGACCATCTAACTTCACCAAACGCACAGTGCGTTTTTATCCCTCACCATCATGTTATTCGCGAAGATAGTGCGACGACTCATTTGAGAGTCGTATTCAATGCCTCGAGCCCGACCACAAACGGGTCTTCTCTAAACGACCACCTGGCTGGTCCCAAACTTCAAAACGATTTACCCTCCATAATTCTAAAGTGGCGACTCTTTCAGTACGTATACAGGGTGTTAATTAAATAGCGCCCACTAATAGTATAGCGTTATTCCTGACTAAAAATTGAGTCGAAAAGTCCTGAACCATTTTTTTCTACAATGCTCAACGAAGCAGTACATATCGAGTAAAGCTAATCCAATCGGCGTTGTCCTTTAGACGGAAGCACGTCAGTGAGCCGCGCGCCTGGTAGTGTGCGTGAGCGCTCCGCCGCATCGCGCCGCTAACATTGCTATATTCGCACTGCGCTAGCATGCAATATTCTTACGTGCCGTATAATGTGAAAAATGTTCTCTTGCACGTCAGAAGACTCTTCTTAAAGAAAATTTCACAGAACTCTCGTCAAAACGGATTAATAATGCTCAATGCCTAAAAAACCTATAATTTTTCGCTTATAAATTGATTTAAAACTTTTCTTTGTAGATTCAAAACTTTGTGCGTCCTTTTACGTAGGATAGACATACATTTTTTTTTATAATATTTGTCAATTAAATTACATTTTGAGTTATCTTTTCTGTAATTCTCCTATGAAAATTGTATTCTTTAACATTTGATTACACAGATGTTTTTATTATTAAAAAAAATCTATTTCTTAAGAAATTTCTACAGAAAATGTAGGGATATGAAGAAAGCGTATTGTAATAAAACAGAAAACAAGACAAAATTCCTCGTTATCAATGTATGAAGATTTCGACAAGCACAAAAATGTTACGTTAATTTTTTTTCTAAACAATCCGTTTTTTTCAGAAATCTTTGCGTTAACATTTAAATTTTAAAACGAATCACTTAGTGAATCTTTCTGCGAATGGTCTTGATATAATTTGAAGTAGTAAATTTTTTTAAAGAATTTATTATATTAATTACCAAATAAAAGAAATTTAAGTACTGTAAAACAATATGAGAAGGCT
>NW_011965068.1:0-3548 GCF_000949405.1 Vollenhovia emeryi
CCCCAAGGAGGTCAAGGTCAACATCAAGGTCAAACGGAAGTTGATTGGCGGGTGCTATGTAAGGGTAAATATTTACCGTCAGAGGTGCGGTCTAGGGTTAATAAATAATAAAGTTTAGTTTCCGATCAGCCGAGGACATTTATTCGTTACGACGATTCCCCTACAACTTCAGAAGTAGGATAGAAGCCGGCCGAGAAGAGGGCCAGTACGAAGAGGCGTGAGTTACGACGCAGGACTGAGAATAATCGACGTGCACGGAGCTCGACCATTTATGAGAAGTCATGGAGGCTCAGAAACTTACGGTGATGCAATTAAAGGAAACGTTGAAACGTTTCGGCCTCTCCCAGAAGGGCAATAAACCCGAACTTATGAAGAGACTTTACGAACATGATCCGAGCGGGGCGTGGAAGCTCACGGCGGGTCAGATTCCCTCGTGAAGCGACGACGTCGAAGGGGAAGAAGAGATGGTGGCCGACGGACAAGGGACTGTCGCGCAAGGCCTCGACGATACCATTCGGCATACCAATGCAGGAGGCGAAGGAATAGAAGACAGAGAGCTCGAAATTATGAGACGCGAACGAGATTTAGTGCGACGGGAATTAGAGCTTCTGCGCCTAGAAGCACGTATTGAAGCCGGCGCAAGAGGTAACGTTTCACCGACGGCGAGCGCGAGTTCAGGCATGGCAACGAGGCCGCAGCCACAAGCGGTTAAGGCTCTTGCAGAACTACTGAGTGAGTTTTCTGGAGAAGAGGATACCTTCTGGAAGTGGCAAAGGCAATTCGAACTAATTCGCATGACGTATCAACTGGACGAAGGGACAGCACGGATTCTGGCGAGCATGCGATTAAGAAAGAAAGCACTGCAATGGTTCCATTCGAAGCCAGAGCATTTGGAAATGCCAGTAGAAGAATTGATTGAAAGCATGCGAAGTATCTTTGATCATCGACCGGCGAAGATAGAATCGAGGAAGCAATTTGAGAAGCGGACCTGGAGACAGGAGGAAACATTCAGCAATTACTTCTACGATAAAGTAATTCTCGCGCAAAGGGTACCGGTGGACAAGGACGAGCTGACAGACTATATTATAGATGGCATCCCGGAAGGAATTCTGCGTAACCAAGCACGTATCCAGCGCTTTAGCAAGAAGGAAGACCTATTGAAGGCGTTCGAAAAGGTAACGATTCGCCAGACGCATAAACATTCGCACGGGCGCGAAAACAGCAACATAGCTACGAACCGAACAGACGGCAGACGAATACAAGATTCGCAGACACGAGAGGAAGCAGGACAAAAGACGGCAGAAAACAAGTGCTACAACTGTAATCAGGCGGGGCACATGGCGAGAAACTGTACCAAGCCGAAGAGGGAACGAGGCTCATGTTTCGTGTGCAGGGCGACGGACCACAAGCAGAAGGACTGCCCGAAAAAGAAGCAAGCGGCGGAATCAAAGGTGGACACAGGAGAGGAGGCCCCATCGCAGATTTCCAACATCGTGGAGAAGAAGACGAGCGTGAACGAGTTTTCCAAGCGCACGTACAGATGAGTCGAGACGGATTCAATTGCGGTTGCGAATTAGAGTCACAGATAGATACTGCTAGTCCGATCTCTATAATAAAATCAAAGTTTATTCCGCCAATTTTACTTGTTAAGACATCAGACGATAATTATGAGGGGATTAGCGGCTCGAAGTTAGAAGTTATGGGGCAGATAGAAGCTAGAATTTCTGTGGAGAATATGTCGCGGATAATGTAAAACTTAAAGTAGACCCGGATTACGCGATGAGATGCGACGCTATTTTGGGAAGAGACGCAATCAGAATTTTAGGCCTAGGATTATTTACGGTAGACACAACGCCGACACATGATGATACAGTCAATGAAATATTCAATATAGAATCGAGCGTTTTGGAAGGAGACGAAACGGACGCTTTAAATATAAATCCGCAATTGCCTAATAACGTAAGAGAAGAGTTTCTAGATAGGTTTAGGACGTCATACTTGCTACCCAAGAGACCATCGGAACCGAAGGTAAGGGCGGAAATGAAACTTCATGTTAAGGAAAGTCAGCCCTTTCATTTCACACCGGGAAGGTTATCAATAGGTGAGAAAACTAAGTTACGTGAGATAATAGACGATCTGTTAACGCGAGGGATCATACGTCCGGGAAATTCAGAATACGCGTCGAGAGTTGTAGTAGTAAAAAAGAAAAACGGGAAGTTAAGGCTATGCATCGACTATAGGGCATTAAATAAGATCATCGCAAGAGACAACTATCCACTTCCGGTTATCGAGGAACAAATAGATGCGTTACAGGGTAGGCATTATTTTACATTATTGGACTTGAAGGATGGGTTCCATCATGTATACATGTCGGAAGATAGCATTAGGTATACTGCTTTCGTGACCCCTTTCGGGCAATATGAATATGTTAAAATGCCCTTCGGCTTGAAAAACGCGCGGGCCCGCTTCCAACGGCATGTCAACACAATATTAGATAAACTAATTAGAGAAGGAAAACTTGTAGCGTACATGGACGATTTTCTAATAGCGACGGATACTCTAGCGGAACATCTGGAGATATTAGATCAGGTGTTTCAACTATTAGTGGAAAACCGACTTGAGTTACGGCTAGACAAATGTCAGTTTATATATGAGGAGATAGAATTCTTAGGATATGTTATATCGGAAAAAGGCGCGCGCCCTAGTGAACACGGAATCGTTGCAATAAAGAACTTCCCCATCCCCAAGAATACTAGGGAGATACAGAGTTTTCTAGGTCTGTGTTCCTACTTTAGGAAGTTTATTGAGAACTTTTCTATAATTGCTAGTCCATTGTACGATTTGCGTAGAACTACGAAAAGAACGTAGACTTTGAGTTCGGCAGAAGGCAGAATGACGCGTTCGAGTCACTGAAAGAGAGATTGATTGAAGCTCCTATCTTATCAATTTACAGTCCGAATGATGTGACCGAGCTACATGCGATGCTAGCTCGCAAGGATTTGGAGCCGTACTGCTGCAACGTAAAGCAGATAATATTTTCATCCGGTTTTTTATTTCTCTAAAAGGGCAACAGAAGTAGAGTCCCGATACCACAGTTACGAATTAGAGACTTTAGCCGTGATATACGCTCTTCGAAGGTTTCGGATATATTTACAGGGCATCGTATTCAAAATAATAACAGAGTGTAACGCGCTTGTAATGACGTTAAAGAAAACGCTAATAAATCCTCGTATAGCAAGGTGGGCGTTAGAGCTCCAGGATTTCGAATATAGTATGGAACACAGACCGAGCAAGAAAATGTTACATGTTGACGCTTTGAGTCGAGTCCGCAGTGTACTTGTCATAGAGGATAACACGTTCGAATTTAATCTATCCGTATGCCAATCACAGGATCCGGTAATAAAGGAACTGAAATTGCGATTAGAAAAGGGACAAGACAATCTCTACGAGATGAGAAACGGCCTGGTGTATCGCAAGAGGAGGGGCAAACTCCTATTTTATGTACCCCATGACATGGAGAGCAAATTATTATATAAGTAGGGTAGATG
>NW_011965068.1:4409-5580 GCF_000949405.1 Vollenhovia emeryi
ATCTTGATATCTCTACCAAGTCAAAAGTTATGGCTGAAAAGGCTAACGTGCTCCAACCTGCACACATCTACCCTACCGTAATGGTTTCGGGCATTTCGGTGTGGATAAAACTTACGAAGTGTTGCAGGAGAGCTACTGGTTCCCGGAAATGAGGGCTAAGATTCGGGTACACATACGGAACTGCACCAAATGTATCGCATTTTCGAAACCGTCCGGCAAATCAGAAGGCTTTGTACATACCATTCCAAAGGGAGAATTACCGTTCGACACAATTCACGTAGATCATTTCGGTCCGGTAGACCGGACGAATGCGGCTAAGAAACATGTGTTGGTTATTGTAGACGCGTTCACGAAATATGTCAAATTGTATGCGGTTAAGTCGACTCCGACCAGCGAGACTATCAAATGTTTAAGAGACTACTTTAACGCGTACAGTAGACCGAGGGTACTGATCTCGGACAGAGGTACGAGTTTTACCACCTGTGTGAAGTTAGCACCCCATTTTTGGAATTTCAAAATTCTAAAAGTTGTTCCAGGTTGTTCTAGACTTGTTCCAAATTGTTCCCGAAGATCAAATTTATATCATGGATATTTTCGCGGAAAATGAAAAAAACGATTTTTCTACCTGGCACCCTACTTTTGGAAAATCCAACTTTTTAAAATTGTTCCAGGTTGTTCTAGTAGTTCTAAACATTGTTCCAAAGTATTAGTTTGATTGGTCAACAACTTTAAGAGATATCGGGAAAAAACGATTTTCTACAAAAAATCGTTTTTGGCCACTAAAAAACGTGTTCCAGGCTACCCGCTTTAAATTTATCGTTTTCTCGACTAGAACAACCGGGAACAAAATGATTGCGGTCCGATCTCAATCCTAAGGGCCACTTTACTCTTGCACTTTTTATCAAAAAAGTTGATTTTTCGCGATTTTCTTGGGTAAAAGACTTGTTCCAGGCTTCCCGCTTCAAATTCATCGTCCTCTCGACTAGAACAACCGGGAACAAAATGATTACGGTCCGATCTCAATCCTAAGAGCCACTTTACTCTTGCACTTTGTTCCCGGTTGTTCTAGTTGAGAAAACGATCAATTTGAAGCGGAAAGCCTGGAGCAAGTCTTTTACCCAAGAAAATCGCGAAAAATCAACTTTTTTGGTAAAAAATGCAAGAGTAAAGT
>NW_011965069.1:0-5582 GCF_000949405.1 Vollenhovia emeryi
TACGATCCGACCCGGCTGATGCTGCCATCACGCCGGTGACGAACAGACCGAGATTCATGATTGAATCCGGAACATTAGGAATTCATAGAAGAATACAATAAGAGTGACAGAGGAAGTTACATGCACCATAAATCGTTTTCCTGACAACTTCTTAAAGTATTCATCTCGAATTCAATAAATGTAAACTTTATGAATTGAAGGGGACTAGTGTTAGAACAAAGAGGATTACAAAATATGTACCCAATATATGCACACATCTAATATGCAGTAACATTACACCATTATTATAATTTCTCACTCAACAGTGAGATACTCTCAACCGAAGCTCGTTGACAATCGGATGATTCTTCCGTTTCGGTTCTCGTCATTCGATTCTTTCGTTTCGATTCTCGTCGTTCGATTCTTTCTTTTACACAATAGAACTATTGCACAAAATTAATTGCACATAACGTTACGCACACAAAATATTGCACGTGGTAACACGCTGCACAAGAACGTCCGGATGGCGGTTAGCGGATACTAGCGCATGACAAATAATTCCTCATAAATTCTTAAAGTATTCACAGTACTGAATCGCGAAGTATTAATTATAATGAACTTCAGAAGAATACTTCAAGACGAACTGATTGAGACTAATTCTTCAAGAATTTTTCAGATATTCATTTTTCTAATTCTGTATGTTTTCTTTAAAATGAATTCTCTATGAACTTATGTTCATCTTTGTGCTATCTGGGAAAATGTAATATTTCTTAAAAATCAAACTCTGTATCTATTCAGGCGAATTAAGGCCTGTGTCAATGACGCTAGTACTTGGTCCAAGTTCTAATTCCGCGAAATATGTAGCCAATCAATATAGCTGTTCCACAAAAGCTGCAAGTTGATTGGCTACGCATTTCTCAAAACTAGAACTTGGACCAAGTACTAGCATCATGGACGCAGGCCTGAATAGATACAGGGTTCTAAATTTCTAAACAGTTGCTATTCTTTTCATCGGTGTTTTATCATTAACTCCATTATTTTTTCCAATAAAATCTTTAGTTTTTAAGAAATATAACATTTTTTAATCAAAAACTAATACTAAAGCAACTAGTTTGTATAAATATCCGTTGTTATATTTGGCGCAATTTGTTGATATCATTACTTTTGTAGAGAAGATAGTTTTGTAGAGAATATACTTTTGCAGAAAAGATAGAGTAACAAAATATATTCGGTTGAATTGGAGCTTACACTTGGTGCTTTTTTACCTTTTTTTTTAAAAAAGGTAAGTTTTTTCTAAATCTACGGCAGGTCACCGTAACACGTAATAATCTCGTTAAAGAGGAATACTTATCCAGCAAGTCCCAGTATGATGGTCGTTGAATGGCAACAGCCAAAGCGTGTCTGTGTGTTTCTTCTAAGTTAACGCCTGGTGTTTGACGGGGTTCGTTCGAAGGCCATGATGATTTTGGATCTGATAGCCATTGAGGGCCATTCCGCCATAGGTCATGACGGATTAATTGATCAGGCCGTAGACTGCGTGATGCGCAATCCGCTGGGTTTTCTTTACCCGGGACAAAACGCCATAACGTTCTTGGTAAGAGTTCGTGAATCATTATCACGCGATTACGGACGAAGTCCTTCCAACGGGAAGGGTGCGCTCTAATCCAGGCCAGTGTCACTAAGGAATCCGACCAGCAATATACGGGCATTTCTGGAAACTTAAGCGTTGCGGATGTGAATTTTACTAGACGTACCAGGAGCAGGGCTGCAGTAAGTTCTAAGCGTGGAATAGTGAGTCTTTTGATTGGTGCGACCTTTGTTTTTGAACACAGCATTTGTACCAAAACTCTGCCATCATCTGTCTGAATTCTCGCGTAAACCACTGTTGACATTGCTAATTGTGAATTATCTGAAAATCCGTGAATTTGTACCGAACTGTTGGAGCGAACATAGCCGAACCATCTTGGTATTGATACATGCTCGAGCTCTAATAGCTGTTCTCGAAAGGTTAGTCATTGTTGTCGTAACTCTGAAGGAAGGGGTTCATCCCATCCCATCTTCTGCAACCAGAGTTCCTGTAATAGGAGTTTTGCTTTTATCAAGATTGGTGCTATTAGGCCCAACGGGTCGTACAATCTTGCATGAAACGATTGCCTAATCGGATTCCCCGCGAACTGTGCTCGCCGGTGGCAGGGTTCGAGGGATTAGGTGAAAGCACTCGACACAAGAATTTCGGTAAAAGAATAATAACAGAGATATATTTGAACAGAAGACGTAGATACACTTTATGTACAGCTTAAACTAATTACGCGGTCGCGAAACGGACGGACGGACGGACGGGACGTAACGACGCGGAATGCGATGGTGTATGTACAATGCGGTGAGATGATGAAACGTGAAATGTGATGGCTGATGACGGATTATTACGGTGACGCGGTAACGCGGTAACGCGGTACGCGGATGCCCGGTCGGCCTCGTGAAGCGGAGGCTTCTTGGGTTTTCGCGGCGCAGGAATCGGTCGCGGACGGCGCGGTGCCGTGGCTGGAATCGGCTGGCTACTGCGGGTGCCGAGAAAGCTCGGCGGAAGCGGAGTACACTCCACTTCCTGGTCCCTGTGAGCCGGGTCCGATATGCAGTCAGGTGCCTGGCCAATGTGCCCGGGCCCGAGAATTCTCGGTCGAGGTGGAGAGCGCTCCACCCCGTGTGTATCCGGGTGTGCAGGTAAGCACGCGTGCGCAGTGTCGAGAAAGCTCGACCGTGGCGGAGTACTCTCCACCGCTGGTTTCCCACTACGTAGCGTGCGACAGGATTCGGGTAGCGAGACTTGCGGATGAGCGGCTGTTGCTCGGAAGCTCGTTTGCACTCCAAAGGAGTGCTTTTCTTCGCTCGGTTGCCCCTTTTTATAGGGGCTAATTGTCACGGGTAATTAACCCGCTCGAGGGTGCGCGTGCGTAGCGACGCGCGCCGCTTGCGCATGGCTTGTCGTCGCGTCGCGCGCTCGGGCCTGGTCGTCGATCTCCGGGGCCATTCGCGGCCCCAGCTGATCGGCGCGTTTGGCTCGCGGCCGTGACGCGCGCTCGGGCCCGTTCGGCGGTCTCCGGGGCCGCTCGTGGCCCCGGCCGCTCGGTTCGGCGCGTCCGTGTATCGAAATCTTATGAGGCGCTATGCGCCTGCGTCTCGCCCGATGGGTGTTCGGTCGGGCGGCATCCGGCGGGTGTGATGCATCGGGAACGGTGCATCGGGGGGTGCATCGTTACACTTGCTATGTCCGAAGCTATGGTTCTCTTTGTGACGTTAGTGGTAGTGGTGAGTGAAACTGAAAAGTGGAAAGTATCTGTTTGTGAATTCCATATCAGACCTAATATTTTGTAGGACGTAGACTCTATTTCCACAACGGAAGATGTTTCTTTACATGCGTCCGGCAGAATTTCTGGACGGTTACTGCTCCATTTTTGCAAAGGAAACCCTCCGGCTTCACAGAGTTGAATCAGTTGTCGAAGAATATTCTTTGCTTCTAAAACAGAATCTGCTCCTCCGAAAATGTCATCGACATACCTACCTTTGGTTAGTGGGACAACGGCTAAGGGGAAGCGATGTCCTTCGTCGCTAACTAATTGCTAGAGTGCTCGCATCGTCAAAAAGGGAGCACAGTTGAGACCGTAGGTTACAGTTGTGAGGCGGTATGCTACCGGTTGTTCATCTTGTCCTGACCACAGAATTCTCTGCAAGTCCCTATCGTCGGGATGAAGTACGATTTGTCTGAACATTTTGACAATGTTCGTTGAGAAGAGAATTCGTTGTGAGCGGATCCAGAGTAGAATACTTGTAATGCCAGTCTGGAGCTTTGCACCTGCATGCAACACGTCGTTAAGAGAGATGCCATTACTGGTTGGGCTTGATCCATTAAATACCACTCGTAGCTTAGGGCGGACTATTCATAGTCCGTTCTTATATTGAAGACCGCCTTAAGTACAGTCTTAAGACGCCCTCTAGATTCATAGTTAAAAAATGAGTAAAGACTTGAGCAAAACCTTTAGTTTTAACTTGTCGAAGATGATCTCATTTCTGAAGACTTCATTTGTTTCATAAACATATCTTGTTTGACATAAGCACAGACTTAAACACAGGCTTATTGGTTATGTATTTATAGTTATAAAAGATTTTCTTATTTGACATATATGTTGTTAAATAAGACGATCTTCTTCAAGTCGAGGTCGAAGAGGACTTAAGCAAAGTAATATAGGTTATGTGAAAGTGAAAGCAATGGATTTGGCAAATCTTGACATTCGAGATATTAATTTTCCAAATGAAGATAAAAAAATACGTGCACCGAAACGTTACATTCGGGATAAAGAAAATCCATTTGAATTCTATAACGAGCAAGAATTCAAAAAAAGATTCCGATTTTCTAAAAACTCCGTGATATTCAGCCTTTTACCATTAATAGAGGAGGGACTAGCAAAAATTAATAACCGCGGTTTGCCAATCTTTTCTGTTTTACAATTATTGATCTGCTTAAGATTTTATGCAACAGCAAGTTTTCAGGTTGATTTACATATATATATTTAAATTATATATTTTCTGAATAATGTAAATAAAATGTTTTATATTAATTTCGTACTACACTCTTATATTTTTGTAGCTCGTTATGGGTGACGTGATACAAATTTCACAACCTACAATATCAAGAATTATTTTTCGAGTTTCTTGTTTAATAGCAAGTAACATCAACAGATATATAAAAATACCGACATCTGAACAAGCACGCTCTGAAAATAAACGTTTATTTAAAGAACTTGGACGTGGTTCTGGAGCTATTGGACTTCCTTCAATTGATGGAGCGATAGATTGTACACACATTCGTTTAACTCACACAAGATTTCAAAATATTGATGAAATATATCGCAATCGGAAAGGATACTTTTCTTTAAATGTTCAGGTATTTATTATAAATTAAACAATACAAATTAACCAATATTTCTATTGAAAATTCATATGTAATGATTTTAAGTTATTTACAGCATTTACGCAAAAACAAAAATATGCACAAATTATAATCTTACTATAGTATAAACATATTAATTATCTAATAATAATATTCTTAAAAGTCGCTAGCAGTAAGCAACATCAAAGATTTATTGACCATGTTTAGCAATTTTTAATTTATTGCGAAAAATATTACCTCAGCCAGGGTTTGAACCTGGACCTCCCTCTCACTAGGCGGGCGTCTCAACCCTCGGTGGTCGAATTGGTTGAGACGCCCGCCTAGTGAGAGGGAGGTCCAGGTTTAAACCCTGGCTAAGGTAATATTTTCGCAATAAATTAAAAATTGCTAGACATGGTCAATAAATTTTTGACATATTAATTATGTTTTAGACGTAAACATTATTTTATTTACAACCATTATAATTGTTTACTTATTTTTACAGATTATTGTCGGACCACGTACTGAAATACTAGATATTGTCCCAGAATGGCCGGGAAGTGAGCACGATAGCCGCATATTCCAAAATTCTCGTATATACATATATATACATATACAGGGTGTCTGATGCAAAAGTAGCCACTTTGCAAATAGCGGTAGATTGGGTTAAACTAAGGAG
>NW_011965070.1:0-5590 GCF_000949405.1 Vollenhovia emeryi
ATGCTCCAACACAACTATT
The DNA here is from genome assembly GCF_000949405.1 of Vollenhovia emeryi. Taxonomy (NCBI): domain Eukaryota; kingdom Metazoa; phylum Arthropoda; class Insecta; order Hymenoptera; family Formicidae; genus Vollenhovia; species Vollenhovia emeryi. The sequence continues at coordinate 20 of NW_011965070.1, forward strand.
AAAATTATATAAAAATATTGATATTTATACTGTAATATTTATTTGAAGGTACATCACGAATAGTACCAATTAGAAAGACCACAAAAACTATCAAGAAATGTAACGTAGAATGCGTATGTTATCCTTGCATAGGTATATATGAAGAGAAATACTTACTATTACCAAGTTATTACAAATTGCCCTTTATATGTTTAAAATATCGTGATACAAATGTTCATTCCCAAAAGAAGATATTAATGAGTTTTGCCAATTTTCTAGGTAAGATGAATAGGAAATTGGATATACTGGTACAAATGTTGCAATCAAGAAACAGGCAATAGTACAAAACAGGAAAATATTGAATTTTTCCAACTAGAGACAAGAAAAGAATTTGATGAATTAGATAAATTACTTGAAGAAGATGAAAAGAAACGAGAGCAATTAGTAAGTATAAATTACATTTTTCATATGAGTCAAAAGTGGACTTTGTCAAGTATGTGTGCTATACATGTCAGCAGAATAATGAGACAGAATTGACACGAGACTTGTCGTATTCGACCATTCGATCTAATAAGACTGATAATGAGAAGAAAAATGAAGCAAATCTCTGTCAATGTGGCTTAATCAAACATAATAATTTACGTATCAATGACAAATGACATTCATAATATATTTGTCATCAATAATGTCATTAATAGCGCTTACCTTGCACAGAGCGTTAGACTGCGGCTGGTGGTGCTGCTGCTTCTGTAAAAATACGTTGCGATTAGAAACATGTTATTATATGTAAGAAACACACAAGTGCTGTTGTTACTTACGTTTGTGGATGGCGCTCTCCACTCGTTGTACGAGATGAGTCGTACCTGCGTACCGCGTACTGCGTACCTGTAACAGAGAAAATATGTAGTTGCTGTTGAGACAGATGGAAAATTATACAATGTTAAGTCAGAAACGGTGAGAAGCGAGGGCACGCGTCCGTTTCGACTTGTCATTCATTACACCTTCCCAGTACGAGAAACGATGGTCGTAACTACGTCGAATCGACATGGGCTGCGTTCGGGGAGACGCTATTTAGCGCTATGAGCGTACTCTGTCCTTGTTCAACGTTGGCAAGTAACAAGGACAGAGCACGCTCATAGCGCTAAATAGCATCTCCCCGAACACAGCTATGGACACGAATCGACGTCGATCCGACGTCGTTACGACGAATCATTTCTCGTACCGGGTTAATGTAAAAACGACGATGAAACGTCGAAAACCGGACGTGTTTCGACGGAAGAAAAATTTTTGATCCCGCGGGATTGCATCTCATCGCGCGTGTAAGTTTACGGGAGTATATATCTCATATCTTACCTCGAACCAAAATCCTGGCTGCTGTTGTCGCTAGAGCTGCTCTGTTGCCGCTATCGCTCGTAGAGAAGTACCGTGGGATCCTGTAAATAGTCCAAATACTAATAATCCTCGAGGAATCGAGACAAGCGCGACCGTACTTACGCATGCGAAGACACACAGTGAACCATGTAGCATAGCTCGAGTACCGCGCCGACCTAGGGGGGCGACTCGATCTCGTCGATAGCGATTGGCCGAGGTGTATAAGTGACCTTGAGCGGAACCAATCACGAGCGTTCCGCAACGTGATTTCAAGTTCCTCCGTCACGCATGGAGCGTAACGCGCGCGGACTTTGCGCAGTCTACGACGAATCATTATTTCAAATAGATTACAGCCCGCTGTAGACGATGCTACGATTTCCCGCTGGATTGCTTGCGATCTAGTAAATTACTAGGAATCCCGAGTGGTGCAACGATGAATAAAATGAATAAAATCGCGAGCAATCCAGCAGGAAAAATATCATCGTCTACAGCGGGCTCGAGCTGTGGCCTTAAGCCCGTGTCTATGATAGGTGTAGTAAGCCTTAAGCCGTGTAACAAATGTATGAATCACTTGATAAAAATTACAACACACGAATATTGTCTGCTTTACAGAAAAATATACACACACGGATACAGTGTGCTCTACAGATGTGTTAAAATACACGAATGTTCTTTCCTCGTGTAGCGCGCGGGGCCCTACTTATCACGCGCGGAGCCCTGCGCGGACGAATGTAATGCGGTCGAGAGAGCGAGCGCGCAAGGATACGGGGCAAACGTTAAGGCTATTCTACAATTGCGTAAACGTGGTTGTTAGCGGTTCTACAGTGTTGTAAAACACAGTTTTAATTTTGTTATTATTAAACATTTGTTATTTCAATCTGTGTCAAAATTCGTTTATAACTGTTGCGTGAGAGTTGTAATAGTGCGTAAGCGCATGGCCACATTACCGTGGGCCTCGCTTATGCCCTTAGGCTGGATTCACATGGAGCGTAACTTGCGTAAGCGTAACCTGCGTATCACCAATCACACACAACTATTTCAACGGAATTATTGAAACGGATCTGTCAGAATGACCCTGCGATTGGCGATACGCAGGTTACGCTACGCAACTTACGCTCCATGTGAAAGCACCCTTATGCTCAAGAGGCTCACGCGGATTCGTTATCTGCGCAAGTCTATTGCGCACGCTGCCATGTTGGTACCGTCGGCCATCTTGGTACCGTCGGCCATTTGCGTCGGGACCACGTAACTGTACGGACGTGTCTCTCCCGAGTATACTCGCTATATTCAATAAACAGCATTTATACTCACCTCATCTACATCGCGTACTCGCTACGTACCCACGCAGTGGCCTACCTATCCCAGATACGAGCAAGGAACATATTGGAATAACATTTGGAAACATTGGTTGTATAATAATTTTACCAACGATCTTGTACGATATTTTATTAAATGTTTTTAAAACGTTACCGAATGACATTTTATTTCAAAATGTTTCAAAAATGTAATATTATTCGAAATATTTTACAAATGTTGCTTCAATACCTTTATTTTAATAATATTTTATCTCATCTTTTATATAATGTTAAAATAGTAACAATTTTGTTCCGTTGTTAGCTCATCTGTATTTCTTACAAATATTTGTCATGAAATATTACAATAATTACTACTAATCGTAACATTATTATTACAGGTGTCCGTTTCTACCTCAACTAGTGCAATAAATAGAAATGAAATAGATTACCTCTCTGGTTGCAACTCATTGCCAGTGCGCAACCAGTGTGCGCACTAGTTCAGGAACGCACCGATATAGAACAGACCCCTAGTCTCTGTATATTCTATGCTTGACGTTTACGACGCGAGAGCGCCCGTAGTGTATACACTCTTGTGGTCCTGCGCGGTGTGTCGTGCCGAGTTTGAACGAGAAGCAGAATCGACGTGGACTCGATTATCAAATTCTAATTCTTCCCTCGTAGGTAAAAATGTTTTTACAACAGTGCATTCAGTGTATCGTCGCGCTATACGTGTGTTGACTTATCTAATCGTTGTTCCGCTCGATGAAATAGGTTAGGTTTCCACGCCAAAACATGTTAATGTGACGTGAGCAAAGGCTGGTCTATATGGTACGTGGAGTAAGCTGCACAGTAAAAGGAGTACGAGTAAGGTAATAAATTCATTTGTCTTGCTGGAACTGGAATGAATTTGTTTGTACACATGAACAGAGATGAATTTTACTCCACGCATGTGTCGCGGTCAAGTGCGCGGTCGTGCCTGGGCAAACTCTGTACAGTTAAGAGGGACTTGTACAACGCCGTGGTGATGAAATGCAGATTCGTCAGTCTAGTATGTAAGTTTCCCGTTAAAACTCTGCTGGCGAAAATTATGAAGCGGAATGTCGAGTGGGTCATTCGTGAAATGAAGTGGAACACGTGTCACAATTTAACTTACAACGTAGGCGTAAGTACTGTCTGAACATGCGTACGAGGAAAGCGTGTGTTTACTGTTTGTTCACCTTCTTGTGCAGTTGTGCATCTCTCGACTCGACGGAATCGAACCGAGCCCTACAGATTCCGAGAGCTTCAGGAATCTTGACAATATTATGTCTTTCGTGCTGGACAGATTGAGCGTTAGGTAAGCTGCGACTGTGTGCGCATTGAATGCCTTGTTAACGTATAACCAGTCAAACTTTTCGTAGATGGGTGCACATAAAGAAAATTACGCCCAAAGAAGTCGCAAGCTGAGCTATGTTGGACCGGACTCGACCAGTGACGAAGATGAGATAAAGAGCGAACTGGGACGTTACCGCGTTGTGTCTGCGTCAAGTCAACAGTTTACTGGAGCAACAGGTCGCATTTGCGAACTGCGTGGCAGCGGTTCTGGAAAAATTGAAGAAGCTACAGCCGAGTGATCAATATGCACACACGGTGCAGTTATTAGGGTATTATTTCTTAGGTTTAATTGTATAATTCTAAACTGTTATGCCGTACTAAAACATAATGGATCGACATTATTCATCTTTATATATTTATGATCTGTTACAGTACCTGAAGAAGTGGAGAATGTACAATTTAAAGATATAAAGTTATTCTTTCTCGGCAATTTTTTGAATCTCTGTTCTTTTTACTATTTTGGACTAAATTTTTCAACGTTGACAAAAGTGTTACATTTCTTACAGCGCCGTCGAAGGGTGTCACCGGTCTGAAAGCTGTGTACCGACAACAACATCCAGCGTCGAGGTTCGCTGAAACATGGTCGACGAGGTGTATCGGAGCGGTGATCACACGAGACTGGTGGTTATCGTGTCGTTTATCAGCCGGTATCGGATTTCCCGCCTCTTCAGGCACCGCCGAAAGAAGAGATTCTGGGAATTAATGTGCGTATAATATATCTTTAATCTCTTCTTTATGATGTCAATTTTAATTTGACAACGATATAATATCAAGATGAATCGCGTGTAGCTTCTAATATAACTAATTTACTTTTGTAGGCAACGAAAATGGTTTTAAGCGACTTGACGGAGAACCAATATTACGAGATTGTCGCGCGACCATTTAATTCTGAAGGCGAGGGCCCGTCCAGTCCGCCCCGGTGTTACTGTGTACGTACGTGAGAGGCAGTCCCTACACAGGAGAACCTCGGCATCTAAAAGCCGAACCTATCCCTTCCACCGAGGTCCACTTGCGTTGGAAACGCCTCCTCAGGCCAATATGCAAAATGGCGATTTATTAGGATACAAGGTAATTGTTTCGCTCAGTTACACAACAGTTATCGCTTTTATAAATTCAATAATTATAATCGCGACAAATTCATAGACCTTTGTTTTACCTGTTAAGATTAATAGATTAATTATTGAAAATTGACACTATAGTATTACTTAATTAATTTAAAATGTTTGTTTATTATAAAAAGAAATTTCTATTTATTATTCCAGATTTTTTACTTAGTGACCAACTCCCCTCAGGATTTAGAGAAAAAACTGGAACAAGAGATACAAGTCGTTCCTGCATCTTGTTTGACGCACAATTTAGTCTTTCTTGACAAGTATACAGAGTATCGCGTACAAGTTGTAGCGTTTAATCCAGCTGGAGATGGTCCACCAATTACCGTGAGAACGAAACAGGTTATTTTCTATAAACGCTACATCGGCAATCGCTAAACAACTATACGTTTCTATTCATTTTGTTTAAGATTTTAGTTGTATTATTCATTCTAGATGCTAAA